>NW_022727435.1:536177-545599 GCF_011630105.1 Anneissia japonica
ATAATAATAATAATAATAATTATTATTATTATTACATTATATTGTTATATATTCATATTTATTTTTACACTGGAGTTGATTTGCAATAAGGAAGGAAAACTTCATGATTGTACCTTGTATTTTTATGACAATAAAAGATCTGTATCTCTATTATACAGGACATCTGTTTGTTATAGTAATTATCAATTTAATGTACTGTATGATTTTAGGTACGTGTTGAAAGGCTTATCAAGATTATGACGTGAGCCCGTCATAATGCCATGTTAAATTTTCATATCAAGCCTATCTTCAAATTTGAGTCTGGTGCACGAATATTTCAATTTAGTATTGCTTTGTCCAACAAAGAAGATTATATAAGAGGGACACCCGACTTATTATTTTGCACAGTTATACTAAATGCACTTGTTTTGCAAAAAAAGAAAAGATAAAACATTTAAGTTTATTTATTAATTTATTTATTTTGTGTTAATTATTAATGCCAATTATTAATATTACTACTACTACTCCTACTAAAATAATAATAATAATAATAATAATAATAATAATAAATTATTATTATTATATTATATTATATTATTATGATAATGATAATAATATTTAGTATTATCATTTTTATTTCATTTTCATTTATCATTTATAGTATCTTTTATTTCCATTAATATTACTAATAATATAATAATTATTTCATTTCTATTAATATTACTTTAATGATAAATCAGAAATGATGCACGTAATATGCAAATCAACAGGCCTACACATATCCGTACACAATGCACACAAAATTAATAGGTCGAATATTACGTCATTGGGTTTAATAGGCCAATATATATGCGTCGCAAATATTTCAATTAATTAACGAAGTAATTATACCAATGAAAGTTTTATATTGGTTATCGAATAAACGATCGTATGCATTAAGAAGTTTAATTTTTTAGAGTCGAAGCAAATTATTAATGTCTGTACCCGGATTTTGTTTGTTCACAACACGCAAGAATGCATAATGAAATTGTTTTGGCTGTTTATTTATATTTGGAGTGATGACGCTTAAATGTTTTTATCAATTCTATTTGTACTATGAACTATCGCTAGAACTGTCTCAACGAGGAAATATCAGCCTATTTCATTGGTTCCGTTATTTATTAAATGAATAAACCATCGTTCTTTGAGGCCTTTAGTCCTCAAAGAATGGTTTATAGGGTCGGGCCTTATTGATTCTGCCGCCCAATTTAACATGCTCTGATGAAAATATACTTCTTAAGCTGTGCTATGTATAATAAGTAAAATAAAATGAAAATTCGTCGGACCTCGATGACCGATTAAATAGACAAATGAGCGCCAATGCCATTGGTGGGGAGCTCAACAACATAAATTGACAAACGGAAGAGGTGGTGGTGGGGTTTGGGAGTCCTCGAAGGCCAATGTAATAGATTCAATATGAACTATGAAAGAAACCACGACGACTAATCACATAATTAAGGCGCAAATATCAAAACCAAATACATGTTATTTTCTGATGGAAATTCAGATTACATCAAATAACATCTGAAGACATTAATGGAGACTCGGAGTAGATATAATGTATACGATATAAACTTCTTAAACAAAGATAAATCTAACAGCTTCCATATGAACTTCGAAAGGACCACGACTGTTAGTATTACAGTTAAAGCGCCAATAACTAAATAGGCCTACTTAATGATGAAGACTCAGATACTACCGTAGTATTTAATTCATCACCTGATGAATTAGCTCCGCAAGCTACCAATAGAATGCTTGTCTTCAAATAAATTCCGTTAGTCTAAAGAAGGTGTTTCATGCTGCTGACTAATATACGGCTTCAACTGTTATTATCTGTATAAGCTTTGGTTACGTCCAATCTTTGCTAATACAGGCATGCCATTAATGATTCAACTCACCCCCGAAAGAAAACAAAACAAAATGTAATTCCCTTTTGTGAGACTATCATGACGAAGAGCACATTAAGTACTATAGGTCGATAATACAAATACACAAATATGTTGGTTAATTTTCGAGGCAATAAGAAAAAATTGAGTCCCAGAAAATTGCACGTCTCAAAACGTAATGTTTAATTTTAAAAATTTCTGCAGCCCACGGTGGAAATTTAAAATATCACATATCGCGTCTGTGGATGACTGATGCAATTGGTCTACAATATTTTATTATCGACATTTAACATAACAACTATAATTCTTGAGACGTTTTTAGTTAATGTAACAATGGAAATATTCGTTGGATCGCATGATCCAACCATTCCAACATCATGCATGGCCTCTAGCCTCCATGTGCAACGCTGCGTGTGAAACTCAGGGGGGCCACGCGTACGGTACTGTGCTAATTAGCGTCCAAACTGCGGTAATAACCTGAATCGATTTCACCCGTCTTTGTTCCTTCGAACCAACCCAGATGCCAATAATCAAGAGCGACAGTGTCCATGACAACGGTTTCACACACGTGGATGCCTAACAGCAGTTTCTGTGTTCTATGGGTCTTGTTTATTTATCTAATAACGATACCTAACATTATTGTAATGTTAGCAGCATAAAACAACACAGTGTATCACATTACTAGACACTTTTGGCCTATAAGATGATCATAACAATTCATGTGCATTGGACACGCACACAGTTCAGGGGCTGATCCAGAGATGTCCAAAAAAGGGAGGAGCGAAAGGGGCCGAACATGGTACTGATCATGACAACACTGCCCCAGGGGTCCGGGGGAACGCCCCATGATTTTTTTTGTTTTGTTTTCTAGACTCCCGAAAATAACATCTGAGGCGTTTTTTTTTTTTTGTTTTTTTTTTATTGTTTTCCTTTTCTTTCTTTCTATTTTTTCCCTTTCTTTTTATGTTCCAAAAGGGGGCAGTTGTGTGACGGTAATTTCCCCGTAGTGGCGTATCTGGGACTTATTTATCTATTTATTTCCATTAATTTAAAATTTGTATTTCACGTTTGAGCAAAAAGGGGAGGAGACTCAGGCACCTGCCGGTAGAAAGTGTCACTCGAGGACCTATGGGGGGTTTTTCAGGGCTTATATTTATACCTCTCTTGTTTGTTTGATTGAGCAGGGGCGGATTTAGGGAGAGGGTAGATACAATGTTACCAACATGATGTATATTTGAGTGTGAAATAATAGAGTAGGCAAAAGGGGTGCCCAGGCACTTTCCGGGTGAACGTGTCACTCGAGGCCTAGGGAGGGGTTTGTTTAATTGAGCAGGGGCGGATTTAGGGAGGGCGTAGTTACAATTTTACCAACATGATGTTTATTATGAGTGTGAAATAATAGCAGTAAGGGGCCTATATATTCATATTAGTTTATCAACAATTCGCCCCGTTGAGCTACAATTAGACTACCTGACGGGTGCTCTATATTGTATGTTCACATACTATTGTAGAAAAGAGAAATAATTGAATGAACATGTTGGTCTATAAGCACTTAACATCATCATTTGTAACTTGTCAGTGAACACTTAAATTATTAGCACAATCATTAATAAAATACTATCGAATGCACCACTGCCCCGTATCCAATCACATTCTGTTCACAACTCTTATAACTGTCGAGTCTATACCGGTACATATTAACGGTAAACATGATACTACACCCAATCCGGATATCTCCGGATGTTTAATTTTTCACTCGCAGATGATATGTTAGCTCACAAGCATATAAGGATGACATTTTAAGCACGGAGGTACAACATTTCAAGCTTTGGAAGTGACTGATGCTGTCATCACGATGTAAGACCTTCATGATCTTTCGCATTTTCATTTGCCTGAGGGAAAAGAGGACCACTCAGATAATTCGGATGAGGTCGACGCCGACAAAATGTTTGTTGAGCGAACATGCTTCAAGAAATATTACTGGACATTTATTGCGGTTTGGCGCAGCTTGAAAGGTTTGGTTTCCCAACCTCGAGGTCGGGGTTTCAATCCCTCGCTGTGCATTTCGCTTGTGTCCTTGAGCAAGGCACTTTATCTGCGTTGCTTCTCTCCACCCAGGAGTATAAATGGGTACCTGGTGGGGTTGCTTGCTCCTGCGCTGAATACAGCAGCAACACTTAGCATGTGGATCCAATGACCAGGGACAGAAGCGCTTCGTATCTGCAAAGAAAGGCGCTATATAAATATATATAAATAGAATAGAATAGAATTTATATTGCAAGACCAGTAACTCAAAGTGGCTCATCGTTTTTCTTGTTGTGGGGCGTTTAGATTTAATGGAATATTCTGTCATACTTGAACGATGGTTGAACGAGTCGACCAAATTGCAATCAATCAAAATTGTATACACGCGTACGCACGAGCACCCACGATCAACCAGAGTTGTTCATTTCGTGTGCAAAGATCCTTTACTAGTCCATAATTCATTCAAAAGGGATATCGCCAGCTTGTAATGAAGGATATACTAGGCCCGTTGGGATACAAGATCACTGAATCAATTAACACGTTCATGGGCGTGTTATGGATAGTTTTTTTTCCAAGGTGCATATTAATAATTCACGCGCGAAACACCAGTGGCATTAAGCTGCACTTAATCATTCTTGGCGAGTAAGGTACACTCGCGCTCATGAATTATGAATGAATTATTCGTGTTCGCAACTTCGCGTAGTCGAATTAGTACTGCAATTCCAGAGGTTAGCCTGTGATATTTGTATAAATTATGAAATATACACCTAAATATATAATTACATACATGCTGTAACTGTTATGATATTTCAGTACAGCGTAGGCATCGTTTGCTGATTTTTTTTTTTAATCAGTTTTTGCACTTTGTTTATGCACACGAGCCAAAATTTGGCAAAATCGACTAGTAGACCTAATATCACTATAGCGTTGTTGTCTTCATAGTAATAGGCCTAGTATATAATATTAAACTCCGTACTACTTAATTATAAGATTAGTCTTCATAATACTTCTACGAATGAATGACGTGAATCAGGAAACCTTGTCCAATCCTGGTACCGTTCCGATACCAATCTTACGGTAAATTACTTAAAAAAACATAATTCATACAATTAGCTTGTACATTATACTATACCATATTATTATAATTTAGTATTTCAATCCATTTATAAATCAAAAGTTTATGTTTTTTTCTGATCTCGATTCGTTCTAAATTATACCGGTAGGCTAATATGCACAAGACTCCTTTGAATAGACGTTTTGTTGGAAAACGAAATATTGTAGTCCAAACTCACTACCGTTCAATTACAGCAATTTACGGCAAATTACCGAAAACGATAACGTAATTTAATTTAGCAGTCGGATCTAATATATGCCGTGCATTATGCTTGTCCTAAATTATTTTATTTTTTAAACCGACTAGATATATTATTGAGCTTGTTGATATTAAAGTTTTGGAAACCAATGAAAAGGTTAGGCCTATGTTACTTTACCTATTCGCCAAAATTATATATCTAGGCCTAAATAGATCTATCAATTTTAATGGTCTAAATGTTGCATGTAGCAATTACTCATTCGCAGTAGATCAAATAATTCGTCGTTACGTTGATATATATCAGGTGGCAAAATTTAAAACTCAGTTTGATTTAATGTCTGGTTAATAAGAAATCTTCCCTGATATCATTTCGAGTTGTTTTATTTCTAAAAAGCTAATGCTTCGACGCACAACACTGATTAATCAGATCAAAGAAATGTCATTCTAGATTCAGAATATAGAGTTTTGTTTAGTTTTGTCTTTATTAACGTCACACTCTTATAATACAATAAGACCAGCAAATACAATAAGACCAGCCAATACAGCCAATATAGATTAATAAAACCATGCTAGGCCGCTGGGCCTATTTTACTTACATTGATGAGTTTCCGAGTGCAGCGCCAATCGGAAGAAATTCGTTATTTTAATGATACGTACCTAATACATGGCGGATCACATTAACTGTTATACTAAAGAGCGCCCTCTAAGGTTTAAAAACTTTTGAAAGCAAGTGTAGGCCTAACGTTTGATTGATTGATTAATCGATTGATTGTTATTATACAGTATGCCCTCTAACTAGACTCATCCAAATAAAAGCACTTCCCATTAAAGACCACTTTTTTACAGCCCCAGATGAATGGTTAACGTTAATCGTTATGATATTTTTTTTCTGATTAGAAACCAAAGCTGGTAAAGATCATGAAAACCCTTGGCCCAGTTATGGCACCAGCGGGGGGAGGGGGTCAGGGGTGCATTCCTCCACCCCGTCAGACAGGCCTGGACCCCCTTTCGTCGACAAACGACTAGGTCTTGTCGGACCAAAAATTATTTTTAAAAAAATATAATAATTTTCCTATCCAAATAAGTTTGATTGACAATCCCTAATACCTGTATTGTGGTCTAAAAGCACATTTAGGACCAAATAAAGCCATAAAAACTCTCCCCATGAACCCTGAGAGGATTTTTTTTAAATTCTGGGCCGTCGGTCGAGCGAGTAGGCCCACAGAAGTGGTATTCCTCTTTCGCCTGCCTGTTATACTTTGTTATAAAATACCATTCGTCCTTATTCATCAGTACTATAAACAATACCGGTAACGATATTACGATACTAATAACAAGACTAATGAAATTATTGTTTATCAACAAACGAGCTTGTATAATCCAACTTCCCGTATTCATAAACTGCTCTTAAAGGGAACCTTATTCGGTTTAAAAGCAATTGTTCGTATAGAATTCGATAACGATTTATCGTGTATACGATTAAAAAAAATATTTTCATAAATCAAATCATATGATGTCATAATCATGGGAAAACGACAAAATCGTTTTTAATACTACGATTTTATCGTTTTCCCATGACTATGACGTCATTTGATTTGATTTGTGAAAATATTTTTGTATCGTATACACGATAAATCTTTATCAAATCGTGCTAGTGTGGAAACTTCTCTTATTTCTCTTATTTTCTATATGAACAATGGTTTTTTAGCCCTTTTTCGTTGATAGTTATCGTCATAGTTTAACCAGGCCTTTAGTCAATTTGTGAGACAGATCATTCATTATCATTTCATTATCATTTCTTTAAATAATAGTAATAATAACAATAATAATAATAATGGTGATGATGTTGATGGTGATGATGATGATGATGATGATGATGATAATAATAATAATTAATAATAATAAATAAATAAATAAATAATAACAAAAATAAAACACATTAATTTTAAGCATTCTTTGAAGTACATTATAAAATCAATATTCATAATTAATAAGCATTTTATTATTACTACGACATGTCGTCTAGTGTGTATGAGTCATACCGTAGCAATCGCATAACATGAATCTGGCGGGTGTGGTCTACCACAATTATAGGCTAGTATGCTAGTTGGTCGGAAGTGGGATGCTTTGGGTATATAGGATTCATTGTCCCACCTTGTACAAAATGATCCCATGTGGACAACAGTAAACTGATGACTAATGAGCTGGAATAAGTGAAGTTCATTGACATAAGAAAGATGAAAGTGGAAGTGGACTGAAGAAGATATAAAGACGAAGTTAAGTAAATTAAAAAGAACGTAACATGCCGGTGATGTTAATGTGGATTGTAATCATGTTATGATGTCGATGATGATGGTGATGAGGATGATAATGATGATGATGATGATAATGGTGATGATGATGATGGTAGAAATGATAATGATGATGATGATAATAATAATAATAATAATAATAATAATAATAATAATAATAATAATAATAATAATAATAATAATAATAATAAAATGATGACGACGATGATGATGATAATAATGATGATGATGATGGGGGTGATGCTAATAATGATGATTATGGAATATTTACAACATCACGAAACCATGTTACAAAATGAGGAAAACATTTAAATAAACATTCCCATCGTATTTATAGTCTCTTTTCCACGTATAGTCATATAACTCAAAACTCTTGACTCCATTTCAAAGAAGATTCTTACCGGGAACTCATTACCTGATTGACACAGATATCAACACAAAACGTGAGAATACGAGTCAGATTCGTGACATGAGGAGAAGAAACAGTTATTCCTACACTCCTTCGTGATGCTGATCTTAATCTAAAGCACCAAATGCAAATGCAGATAATCGCTAAAATTTCCCATCCGATAGAGAGATTACGTCAGATTATCATCCAGAGCTAGTTTAATCTGAGTGGATTAATAAAGCCATTTCCGTCAACCTCTGCCAAAATGGAAGAGGGTTTCAAACGCATAGCAATAAAAGCTGTCAGGTCGAGTAAGCTGACATTGATAAAATAGATAAATGCTACAAGGTTGATTTGTTTATCGTTATTATATGATATATAATATAAAATAATTATGTTTTTATTATTGAGTTCAAGACATTTAGAATACAAATGCATCCAGTTGTTTGCTGCATGTTTACAGATCTACTTATTTCATTTTATTTATTTATTTTGGATCGTGCTGTCAAGATATCTTCCTTAACAATAATGTATAAATATGAAAGGAGGAAAAGGGTACCGTAGTGAGTGGAAATGGTAATCAATAAAAATGAAAAATACACCCGTCGTCCGTGTCTTTGAATTATGATTAAATACAACGTTATGATAAATTGTTTCCAGAGACATTATCACAATGATGGAAAGTAATGCTTACTACTTTACAGCTGCATCCTATTCAATTAAGCTGACATTCGAAGCAGCGTACAAGTTGATAACATCAATAGAGTCCACTCCATCATTTATGTTATTGCCACATTTGAATATCAAAATGTCATCTGATGTGAAGAATGTGTTGAATGAGTCAAGCGTATGCGCAATGTCGGTAAAACTAGTCTTCCTTGATGATATATAGACAAACAAATATTTATATTTTTACTTGAAAAGTGATTGTTATTATTATCATTATTATTATTATTAGGCCTATCATCACCATCCTCACCCTCGTCATCATTTTATCATAATTATTAATTTTACTATTATTATCGTTGTTTGATCATGAAGAACGCGTTTAATAAAGCCTTCATTGTAACGTTTTGTGGGAGAATCGTGTTCTATGACTGAATAAACGAAATAATCTGTCTTACTTCACACTATGATAATACGTTGCTAACGCTCCTTCGCAACTGTGATGCCTTCAATTCGTTTTGTTGCAATAATCATCACTCCACGAATCACTATCCGCATTCGCACGTTTACTCTGAGATATATCTGTAATTGGTACATGCACATTTCCCCCCCCCCCTACACACACACCACATGTACATACAGTACATAATTAGGCCCTATATAAAATTGGAGTCTGAAATATACCTATTAAAAACTCGGCAAAATCCCTGAGAATTTAAGAACATCTCTTACCGTATGTACAGTTTTAAATTCTCAAAAATACTCATCCTACCAATTAATTTGGAAGATATAGACCTGAATGAAAAGAACATGTT
>NW_022727435.1:545633-549345 GCF_011630105.1 Anneissia japonica
GGAGTTGGGTGGGGGGGGGGCAACAATTTCAAAATAGCTATATCAGTAGTACATAGCATTGATTTTCAATTTAATTTTTAAAATTTACTGGCAAAACGGCGGGGGTGGGGGGCCTACTGGATCCGCCCCTGCAATAAAACATATTAGTACGTCACTCCTAGTACTACCAAATGTCTCATTTTTTAATGTGTCAGAACGTGACAAATCGAAAACGAATTGTTTAATTATCACGAATTTGGTGAAGCATATTAATGATTTTAATCTTTGAGCGGTGCACTTTTTTTCTTTTTCTGATTTCTGTTTTGTTTTTGTTTGACGGATTCGATTTTCTCTTAACTAATGATGTTATCACGATATGCAATTCAACTCGTGATGTGGATGCATCACTGCACTGCTATATTTTATGAAATGTATGTGTTTTTTATATTGTTTTGAATAAAGAAATACCGAGAATAATATTTTTAAAAAAAATTGGTATTTTGCCAATCAGGTTAATGTGAAACAAAGCGCTATTAGTAATTTGGGCTCTATCGAAAACGAATTGTTTAATTATCACGAAAATCCAATTATGAAGACAGTAATGCGTTTATCAATAGCGTCTTCTTTTTTATTTTATTTGGTAACACTACACCTTTGATCGGTGGCACTCGCAGGCAGTGGTACGGTCAAACAAAATACACAAGAGAAGAAGGTAAAAAGAATCTTAACCAGCAAATGTTAACTAACAAGTTAAAACAAAAATGATATGCTGAAAGAGGAGTCAGAAAAATCCAATACCATAAAGCAAATTAAGCGCTAAAAACATCAATGGAAACGGATACTCAACAAAATGATAAATAATATACCGGTGACAATATATGACGATTGCAGTATCCTTCACAGAGGGGAACACCAACTGCGAAGACCGCTCGAGTAAGTGACCACTGTAAGCTGAATGAAAATTTAATACGGTAATAATAGGCCTAATAATAGGCCTAATAATAATAGGCCTAATAATAATAATAATAATAATAATAATAATAATAATAATAATAATAATAATAAGGATAATTATTTTTGATAATGATAATGATTTATGTTATATGATAATGAATACCGTAAATGTTCAAATAAGCGCCGCGGCGCTTATTCGAGAGTGGCGCTAAAGACGATCCGCAAACAACGCAAAAGTTGAGTAGCGTCGGTGTTGCGTTGCGTAGCCAAGTTTGCTTCGTCGGTTCCCACTTGGGAAGCCGCAGATCCTCGAGTTGCGTCACTTTGCGTCGATACATTGCGTCTGCGTCGTTGTGTTGCGTCCTAGTGGGAACCAAGCTTTAGCGAAACAGATAAGGTTTAGTACGGCGCTTATTCAAGCATTTACAGTAATGATAATGGTATAGTGTACCGTAAGGCCTTAATATTTATAATAGTGATGATGATAATAATAATCTTAACTACAAAGATAATGTCAAATAGTTAATTATAATAGGCCTTTGTGTAGCATGTCCCTTCATTATATTTTATTGTAAATTAAAGTGGTGATTTTGTGTATTCGAAACGGTTGTATTTTTATCGAGTGAAATAGTTCTAGTGTCTATATAGGTCCAAAAGTTTAAAGTATACATATAAAGTACGGTTTATTTTTATTCTGATAGTGATTTATGCTCTTTACTTAATATAAGTGCTTTTGTTTGTTTAACATTTCAGTGTTTTAATAACCTTTGTAAACAGTTTTGTAAATTAGTAAGTGCTATATTATATTACTATAAAGAGAACAAAAGGAAGAAAATTCGAAGAGAAAATTTCAAAAATTAATACTTAAAAAAACACACTTAAGAGTACGATGGATGCGTACGAAGTAAAGTACATCCATTCCCACTCAGCATTATTTTGTTTGTAGTCCCCCTTGGAGTTGGTTCTCCTCGATATCGTCACCCATCTTATGAGAAATACAGTACGGTATCAAGTCTGGGTTGCATGTAATCTTTTTTTATCCTTTAGTAGTTTATACACGAATCCTAAGGTCTCAACTGGTCATTTGGCCATGATAGCTACATACGTATGGAACGCCATAAGCAACAAAAATGTAATTTTAAAATCAATGAGTAATTGTAAAATCAATGTCTTTTTTTGGTAAAAGTTTTGCAAAAATTAGACAAGTTGTAGTGCCTATTTAAGAAGTATACCTGTGTATGAGAAAGTAGACCTACGTAGACTGATGTGGTATACATGTGGGGATATTTTATTAGTCGTGAGAACACAGCACCATTGGATCGAAAGGCAATTAAGAATCCTAACCTCCAAGCGAAAGCTCACTGATGAAAAGGATCAATAGGCCTGTCTATAATGTTTTTTACCATCCCATACCAAGTTGTCTCGATGAGCTGATTTTTTTTCAGTACTGTTTTAAGATTAGTATACAGCACAACACCTGGGCTATATATGCTGAGTACCAAGATAAATATACAATTTTATCATTATTATCATTGTTGTCATACTTTAACAAAATTACTGTACCTCTTACAAAACTTATTTTTACCAACTAGCCCCTCCCCCCCCCCCCAAAGTCTTGAGTGCTTTTACGTTAAACTTCGCCCCTATCTCCCCACCCCCAGAACACATGTTAATATTCCTAGATAGTCAGGATGTTCATATTTTCATTAAAAATATAGAAAATAAATGCAGGGGCGGAGTTAGGATGGTCGGTCCTCCCTCCCTCCCCCTCCCACGTTTTTAGGAAAATTTAAAAAAAAGGATAAAACAGAAAAACAGAAAAAGAAAAAAATGATCGACCAAAACGCCTTAGGGGTTATTTTCAGGTCATTCGGAACATTTCTCGGGGGCGTCCCCCAGACCCCCTATGGTGGTGTTATCTCGATCGGTCCCACTTTCGGCCCCCTTTCGCCCCCTTCCTCTTCTGGACACCTCTTGATTCGCCCCTGCATTAAATGTGTCCTCAAAATTTACCAAAAAAAGTTGTCAGATTCACTTCACATGAAGAGCAGTAGTTCAAAATGTGATACATCGCTCATCAACATGCGTTCGTGCTGCATTCATCGCTTCTCGGATTAACACATCCAGCTCTGTGTAAGAATATCAAAACATTAATCATGTATTAGGTTGCTCCAACAGACATTATTATGACGCGGGCTAGAATGTATTGATGACGTCAGCCCATGAGAGAACCATTAGAAAATTGGATAATGACGGAGTTATTTTCGTATCAGGTCACATGTGGTTGGTTTTTCTTTGGCATTGTCAATCTGTGTCTGCAGCTGCTCCTGACCAGGGTGCATCTTTATAAATTGTAGCTCACACGACCCACCCGGAGCTGCTCTCCTGGATTTACATTTAACTAGAAATTGCAAATTGCAAGTGAAGTGCTGCGAAGTACAACTGCATAAAATGTTCGAACAAAATTATTTATGCGAGTCAAGTGAAAATAATGAATAATAAAAATATAACAAATAATATGAGCACGACCCATTGTCTATATATTATTAGAACAGCGTTGGTACAATAGTGTTTTGCTGCAGTGACATCTCTCTGCTAGCGATGGCTCGCTGCTGCTGGCGATGACTCGCTGCTGGCGAATCGACCTGCGCATGTGTACAAAATGGTATTTATTTCCGCAAACACTATGCCAGTCTACAACAAGCGTCGCCTAAATGTAATAATTAGCACGTTGAAATAGGCTAGTAAATAAGTTTAACTGGGTTCGTAAATAATAGTG
>NW_022727435.1:549417-553957 GCF_011630105.1 Anneissia japonica
TATAAATATATATATATATGTATATATATGTATATGTGTATATATATACGTATATGTATATGTATATATATACATACACACATATATATATACATATCTATATATATATATATATATATATATATATACGTTTCAATTAAGGAGCGAGAGGTTGCTATCGAATTCCCTCAGAGGCACCTCTTTCGTTTAACAGATTTTTTTTAACAATTGACAAAAACACCAGAAAAATCAAGCGGAAAAATGCAATGAATAAATATTACCTGAAACGTAATAAAGAAGTTAAGAATATTTTTTCTTCTAATCTCAGAATTATAATATATAATATAATATAATATAATATAATATAATATAATATAATATAATATAATATAATATATAATATAAATATACTATACTGTTATTATATACCGAAACCCTTCAAAGTGATAGGCCTATAAGCGCTGAGATTTTTATTTTGTCATTTAATATATTTTCACAGAATTTCAATATAAAGCAATTGTTTGTGTGTCCAGCATTTGAAACATAGGCCTATTTCATATAGGGCCTATTTTAAACATAATATTATCCCAGGCCCGTAGCGTGAATTTGTGGGAGGTTCGTTTCAATGGAAAGTGGACCCTTTGGCTTGTATGATCTATGATACTCTGGTGAAAATTGTAAATATATCTATGAATATCAATTTTTCGTTTTTTAAATGCGGACCTTCTCCAATTTTTGAGCGGTTCGTCGTAACCCTTTACAAACCACATGTGATCTCTACTATTTGTTGTAATAGCTACCTGCTCAATCTACCACGTGATGAAATGTCAGTTCTGTAACCAGTTTTATGTACACAGCTTTCTGCATACCTTCACCTAAATATGAAACAGCGAACCTGATGGAACTCGGATATGCGTGCAGTTAAGTATAGAAGGAGTCGCGTGCACGCTTTTTAACGTGGATAATAAAATATAGGAATACATGTATCGGTGCTGTAGTTATAAATGCAATGAACCGTTGTGACCCGATGGAGAACAATTATGCTTGTGATTCATTCACTCGTTTATTACATACCGTCACATAACAGCTTTACAAAATACTCTCTGATGCCTTGTTTACGTGATGTACTGTAATACAGTATAAAAAAAAAACAAAAAAAAAACTTATCATTTCCAGCTCCAACATGGAAAAACCTATCTGTATCCTAATAATTATTTATATAACATTAGCGATAATATTATTAGAATGCAATCGCTAACATAGTTACAATTTTTATTATTGCTATATTTCTGCTTTTTTATGTTTCCATTTAGAATGGTCATTTTGTTTTGTAAACATTCTTGAGTATTGATATTAATCTGCAAAAACCGTGTAAACATGTTGTCAAATAATAATGAAACATTATGATACGTAATGTGTTGTTCATATTGTACGATTGACAGAGTGAGCGTCACGATGTATTTCCATTTCAATTGTTACTTTTGAAATGGCAGCCTATACTATTTAACTGTTTATGGCATGTTTTTTTTTTTTATATTATTATTATGATCACATATATTCTTATGACTTCGCCTTATTTATTCTAAACAAAATTCTGATAACTTTTATAGGCCTATTTTATGTTTCCATTTAGAATGGAATTAGGATGATATTGTGACAACGGTCGAAATAGGAGAAAGAGAGGGATTATGAGAGAAGGCAAATACTGTAAGAATGGGGAAGGCAGAGAGACAGAAGTATTTTCTTTATCGTTATTCGTTTTCAATATTATTATTATCATTATTATTATTATTATTATTATTATTATTATTATTATTATTATTAATATTACGGTATTAATTACCATCAATATTAAAATTACTACGGTACTACTATATATTATTATTAATATTACTAATATTATTTTAATGTTATTGTTGTTATAGGTCTATAAAAATCTAGTACTGCACTAATATGCTGTGAGTACACAATATTCAGGAGCAACTTCCAGCAAAGCGTGACGTACACTAACATAAATACCATTTTAATAATGTGTTAGTGATACACACAGTATTTTTTTTATACCAGTCTGTTACGATCAGGATGAACGAAGACTTGGAACCATCCGTTTTCGCCATTCTCGTTGATATTCTGAAACTTTAGGCCTACTGCTAGATACGTGATAAGCATTAAATTAATTTTAACACCTCTTACACGCTAGATGGACTGTTTTTAGTGTATTGATTTTTTAGTTTTGTTAGCAATATCCACTATTTTATCAACTCTTCAGAGTGCTCTATGGTAACAAAATCTAAAAATTCTAAAAATATGTTCTTAAGAGCTGGAAATGTGACATATAATTATCAAAGCAAGCTACGGATACGAGAAAACGGTTGCTATCGTAACATGAACCCGTGATGCATTCTAACCAATTGGATCTGCTGTAGTTTGGCGAAACGCCATATTTTAATTTTAATAAAATTGAAAAATTTCAATGAAAATTAAACTTGCATGGCATGGAATATATCAAAGGTTAACAAATAATGTGCACGGAGTTCGATCGTTTACAGCATAATATGATGATACGAAAATGAAAATATTGGAATTGCTCCAATTAAGCCTAGTGAAATTACAATTGTGTCGGTATAACCAAAAAAGCGAAAGATAACACAGGGATATTCTTCCCGGCTTTATGTACTACAACCGGCTCAATTATTATGAATGATTATCAAAGGAAGCCGCCAATAGGAAAATCTACCTGAAAATGGAAAATGTCAAAAGACTCGATTTAAATCGACATTTTAAGAAATTGACATCAGATTGTTTGCTTTGGAATAAATTTAAGGGGAGTTTATTTTTAAAACTCATTCCCTAAAGCGATTACAGTATATTTACTACAAAGATGACATATCTGCTATAAGTGTAAGATATCTATAACACGCAATAAGCACATTAAATCTCGAATGCATGTATTTTCTATTATATTCTTCCTGTTTGTGTACGGTATATTTTACTGTAGTATTCAAATATATATAAGAACATTGATACCTAAGTACCACCGATATTTTAAGATGTTTATTTTCTTTATTATTAATAGTATTATTATTATTATTGCAAATAAAAAACGTGAAATGCTTTACCATCTTACGAAAAGTGAATAACAAATATTTATTCAAGTAATAGCAATATGTCTATTTCTAAGCACATGCTTTAAAGGTAAGCAGGAGACGTGTTATAATATTGAACCAGAATGTTCTGTTAGGTTAATCAGCAATCTCGTCCACTAAAACTAAAAGACTAGACAACATCTCCCTAATGTAATCACTCTGTATGTTGGCCATGTAATCACTGTTATGTACAGGCCCACGCTTCGCAAAAAAACTAGTATTATCTATAATACACTTTCTACAGCTAATATTTTTGTCTCTCAAGTAGTCAAAGGCAGTTCCATCATTTGTCCAACATTGCTTCTATTCCTTGTCAGTTTGTGGTATCCTGTATAATTTCGGTTGTTTGTTGACCTCATCTTCGTCTAACTGCATTTTTTTTTCATTTCATTTTCTTTAGGCACGACCGCCAAGGATATGCCAATCAGCGAACTTAATCACTATTTTACGTGGCATATTCATTAAACAACAGGGGACTGAATGGACCAGTAAACCGGGGTAACCCCCTACTCTTCTCGAAGGATGTACTGGTACGAGCCAAATGCATACACTGGGCCTACGGTTTAAAGTCCTTATCCGAGAAGACTTGTTCCTCCACCGGAACCAGTGGTGAGTGAGCCGTTCGAACTAGTGTCGATATTATAGCTGAAGGTTACGGTGCCTCTGACTTAACCGTTCGACCAATCAACAAGTGCATTTATTCTTAACTCGTTACCACCATCAACCATGTTTGTGTTCACTCCATCTCCCTTCTCTCTCCCCCTCACCCCACTCTCCCCTCCATCTCTGTTTTTCGTTATATTGGCTATTGTTAGAACAACACCTACTCTTTTTTTCTTCATCTATTTTTGTTTAGTTTTGTTCTATTTTTGTTATTTTTGTATAGCATAAAACACCATTCGTATTATATTTACTAAATTCCATTTGTTTTATATGTTTTTATTTCAACATTTGATTTGATTTTCTCTCAATGTGTCTTTGTGACGATATTAAATTAAATTGACATTAAACATACTGAAGAATGTATCACCTTAATTTCGAAATATGACGTTAATAAAATTATTAATAAAATATTCGTATTTTGATTATTTAAAATGGTACGAAATGTAAAAATTGACAAATTGAAATGGAGTTAATCGTGCAAGTATTGCATTTCACTATAGATCGGGATGGCCGAACAAGAACCAATCACTGCTGACGTCAGATAAAGATCGTGTGAATGACGTCACCAAGACTCGCTATCTGCTAAATGCAGTGTTGATATTACGAACACCTAACACCTGAACACTTAATTTGAAAATTTTTAAAGGTAAAAATTGAAAAAGGGAACATATAAAGCGTTGTACTTTATTTTCACGAGAGTACAGAAAAGGCCTTCCCTAGGGTGAGGGTCAAACAGTATATATATATATATA
>NW_022727435.1:555689-617347 GCF_011630105.1 Anneissia japonica
GGTTTCCAGTGCAACTGTAACTAATTTTGACAGTGTTTCGATCTGTCTCTTATACACATCTAGATGTGTATAAGAGACAGCCCATCAAGACCCCCGAACAGATACACCATTTGTCTGGGATATGTGGTTGGCTTCTTCTAACCACGGAGGATGTAAAGTACATCGTACATCGTCACTATGTAAATCAGGCCATACAAAATGTTAATAACAAATGTGTTGTGATTGATTTGTTTTTCGTTCAGTTGTTGTTTGTTTAATTTTATTACCTTTCGTACACAATACAAAATGTAAGCCCATGTTCACATGAATAAATATGCTATTCAGTTGAATCATTAAGAGACGAGATCCGTGCGCTTGCTTTACTGTCCCATTGAGCTCCTGTCGTTTAGATTAAATAGCACGGATACGATTACCTTTTTGCTTAATGTTAAGACAGTATAGTAACAACTGATAATCACTGTTATAAACTGTCTCTTATACACATCTAGATGTGTATAAGAGACAGTTTTAAGGGTTCTAATCCAGTTGCATCCAGAAACAGGACCAAAATCCATCAAGCTGAATTCTTTACGTAGACACACGGGAATACCCTCCCCCCCCCCATCATCCTACTACTTTTTATCATTATTATGACCATGGAGGTCTTATAGTTAAAAATATACCTCCATGTTATGACTAAGGCTCTGTATGGCATTCATCGACCGTGAGGCTCTATCGATCCTGCCCGACGTACTTGTCTCTCGCAGCACGCTTCAATGAACCTATTTCCTTTCTATCGATCGATCCAGCGTCACTGATTTCAGGAAATCTTTCAAATATTCTCATCTTCTATTGTTATGAATTCTACTAACAAAAAATGTAATGTGCGAGCTTACATTACTCCACGAGTTAATAAGCATAACCTTGGAATTTAGTAGGCCGGCTATATCAAATTTATAACGAGAAGCAAGCAGATACACAGAAAACGAATCGATATTAAAATTTGATATTCGAATAACTCTTGGGCACTGTAACATTTATCCACTTATATACTTCTATAAAACAAAATCTAAATTGGCAGAGACTATTGTTATTCCTCTTAGGTTTTTTTTTAGATTTATGCAGAAAGATATTAGTCATAGGCTATGACAGTTTATTTCAGTATTTATAATTACGTAATAGGCCTATGCTCTGCCTTTCATGTTATCAATATGTTTAGTAAAGACATCGTGATTATTTTTGACATATTTATTCCGGTTAACTATAGCCTAAGATAAGAATTGCACAGCAACCAAAATAATTATTGTACGGCTTCGAAAGATTCGCCATTACTTAATTAATATTCTTATTAGACGGTCGCGATAGACGAAAGTGAGATTGAAAAGCAAAGGAAAGGTGATACATTAAGCAGAGTGTTTCGGGAGAAGGAAGCAATTTACTAAACTGTAGTACTAATTTAAGCTCCACACTAATACGCTACACTTCAGCAGAAAATTAAGTAAAATGGTCTACTGACGCAAATGCATCTGGAAAGTAAGGTTTGAAATAATGGCTGTGTGGAAAATGTTGTGCCCACTCTCTTCATGCTCAAACTCAGGAAAATTAAACAAGAGTTTTAATCTCAGCAAATCTAGAGAGGGGTGAGCCGGGGTAAGGGGGGGGGTCACGCTTTACTATGGTGGGGCACGCCCATCAAGACCCCCGAACAGATACACCATTTGTCTGGGATATGTGGTTGGCTTCTTCTAACCACGGAGGATGTAAAGTACATCGTACATCGTCACTATGTAAATCAGGCCATACAAAATGTTAATAACAAATGTGTTGTGATTGATTTGTTTTTCGTTCAGTTGTTGTTTGTTTAATTTTATTACCTTTCGTACACAATACAAAATGTAAGCCCATGTTCACATGAATAAATATGCTATTCAGTTGAATCATTAAGAGACGAGATCCGTGCGCTTGCTTTACTGTCCCATTGAGCTCCTGTCGTTTAGATTAAATAGCACGGATACGATTACCTTTTTGCTTAATGTTAAGACAGTATAGTAACAACTGATAATCACTGTTATAAATTTGTAGATGTGAGGCATCATTTTTATGTTGTTTTGCAATACAGATTTAATACATAATCCGTTGCGTTTTCATTACTGCTGTTGTTTGTAGTTTTTATCGTTCCGGTTATTGTCTCTCATAATTTCTACCAGTTTTATATACGGTAATGTTTCTAAGAATGGTGTGAGATTATTGATATACCAACGTCACAGTGTACCGTAAGTCTCTATGTGGGATGCATGTCTTTGAATCAAATGCATTAATTAAGATCAATCTTCGGAGAAACAATACAGTTAAGTGCCCTTTACGAACTGACCTTTAGATCACTCTACATTACATCATATCCTCCTTTTAACGGACAGTGAATACTAGGCCTAATTATTATTATAATTATATGCGCTTTCATCTTAGCCACCGTAATGAATGTTTACGTTTTCAAGACATTCCTGGTCACATTGTCATACAGTATATCAAGATAAAAGAGTTCATAATATTTTAAGCCTTGCCTTCAATCTCAGAGGATATAGGCCAAGGCATTATAGTTACTTAGCTTCATTATGAATGTTAATTTGTTTATATTCGATATGAAAGCTACTACTGTATATATTTGCAATTACACATAGGCATATATTGTTTATCCCATTCTGTTAAAGTAGCAATTTATCAATGTTGTTAAATAAAACAAAATAAAAACATGTATAATGGCTGTTGTTTAACATCCAAATCCTACATTTAAATAGACTTTATGTTAAAAAATATATATAAATCAAAAAGTATATTAACGTATGTTCAATAATTTAAGAATAACTGTTAGTTACATAACGTAATGGGCTTGTCATCAATACAAAATGTTCGTTCTAAATCTATAAATCAGCGAGAACTGTAACACGTTGATTATTTCCTTAATAATGATGATGTGATGGTTCACAGGATTGAGCGATATAGGCTTATTAGACTCATGATCAAAATGTAGACGTACTGAAGGATGTTCAACGGTAATAAAAGACGACACATATTGAATTTTGTACGCATATCTTTCGATGCATTTATTCACACGTAGAGAGAAAACAGAATTACACAATGACGGGTGACGCAATGAATATCAAAACACATCAAAGACTGTATGGAGAACTGGGTTGCCAATACTCCCCAAACGTTTTAACGCTTACATATTATACTGTTCGCTTGAGTAGGCCTAATACCGAATACTGTGAGTTCGTCTGCATTCAGCAAACTTTAGTAGAAGGAGGCCTGTAATATCATTTCTGTGGCACGGGTTCCACCTATGTAAATTATGTACATTGCCTCAACTATCACTTAAGCTGTCTATATTACAATAATAACATTGTCTGCTTTGTACACGATTTCATAGTTTTCCAGCTAGCCTGCACTGTGCTTAAGCTTTCAAAATTCTGTACAGAAATTGTGGGCATAAAAATGTTATCCAGAACTTTTTCTCTAAACCAGAAAATGTTTACAATTAATCGTTACAACCTTTCGTTCCAAAATATACAAACATTTGCTTAAGGAAGTTATATTTCCGACTCATTTATGTACAGCTACAAAATAGACATACACGTCGGAATCACAGGTAGAGATGACCACTGAATGCCTTAAGTTGAACGGAGAAAATGTCACGTGACGTATGACGCATACATCAATGATATCTTTAATAATCGTTATATTCAGATATTAAGTCCCGTTTTAAGAATCGACTAACAGAGATTTAAACATATTAAATAAATTGTAATTTCTTCCCACGTTTTTAAGTCAGTCGACCTTTGGCCTTAAGTCGGAGCGTTACTGTCACTCAGTAATTCTTACAGGCCAGAAGTACCGTATGTCTTAACACTTCGTTAACCCACTATCAACTGGATGACGACATCAATAAACCAGCATTATTTGTAGGTCTATGCTCGTATGATGTAGTCTTACCATTTGACAGGGCAAAAAAAATCGTTTAAGTAATTTTGGCAGTGTCTCTTCTTCTAAACTTACACGTTTTTAATAATATACTTTTTTGTTTTCCTTTAATTGCAACTACCCTTCTTATATTACAACTATATATATGCATACATTTAAGGTATGCGGATTGATAAAAAAAATATTAATAATAATAATAACATTGTAAACAACAATAATAATTATAATTAATATAATTATACAGGCCTATATATATATATTGTATGAACTATATCCATCAATCAACTCACACTACATCAATATTAATTTTGTCTGTTACATTCGCGCACCTTCTCTCAATTTTATAAAATATCATAACCTCTTATATATTTACAATCCATATATATTTATAAATAAATATGGAATATTTTTCTAAATATTCTCCGCTCTCAACATAATGTTTAACATCAGTGCATGTAATATTAAATATTAATCTCTTTCGTATAATTCGCTGATGCATAGTGCTGTCAATTTCATACATATTTTAGTGACGCAGAGGGAATAAAATGCATGTGGCTTCTAAAGAACCAAAATCGTTTGAAAAAGTATGTCTCTATCGAAGCAGACGGTAATTCACACTTAGCATTATCCGCTGTTTAAAACTAATGGCGTGAATACTGTAGCATAGAACTGGATAATGGATCATAAATTAGTCGGAAAATATAATGTAGATGCACCAAACGCATGGGTGAGGGTAAATTTGTTTACACTAATTATAGCGAATGTTATAATATCGAAACAGAGGGTCAATAGACAGTTTTCTACACTACAAGCTCTCTGACGTCATTATAATGCATGGGAGTGTGTAAGATTTTCTCCATTACACATAGCACATTCATAGGCCTATGCACATGATGGTTAAAGTGCTATCTAATTCACCCTGACGTCGGCCTATCTAAATGCATTTTGAATATTTTGTAATCTCAACAAGACATCTCTAAATGATTATATAAAGCTGTACGAAAGATTGGAATGACGTCATAATTATGCTCGGAAAATAATTACACACTTGGGCTTATATATATATATATCTTATAGAACAAACAAAACAAAATACTGTACATTCGGGGTCAACTGTGACGATGTTTTCTGTTGTCGTAATAACGAGTTCTATCCAGGGTATTATAAATACAAAAATATTTGCTTTTAGGCAGAATTCAAATTGAGCTCTCCTTTGGGACTTGCGGCATTCAAATAATCATTATAAACACTTCTCTGCCCGTTTAAATATTAATGATATTCTAACAAGTTTACCGTACCGATGTAATATTTCCTCCGCTGTGCTGTTAAATATTTTAAAAACCTGCTGCATGTAGGCTACGGCGTAAACATTATCTGCCATACACTTTATTCAAATTTGGTTAATCACTTTTCTGGGGTTCAAACACATAGCCTAACATCATAATGTTTTGGCGATAATTGTACCGTTACATTGCAAAAGGCCGTTAAACTTAATGCTATTAATGCCCGTCGAACACATTCAAATACACCAAATCATTATTTCACTTGAGGAAGCTACCTGGAATATAAATCGCCGTTATGCTTAATTTATGTGACGTGCTATTTCCACCAAACTAGGGATTACAGTATAGTGGAAAGGTGTACTCATTGCGGCAGTGCTGACCTCTAGGGAGGATGTTGGCAAGTTCGCTACAATTGAGTGTAGAGTAGTTGTTATTAAAATAACAATTTCAATATAAATCAATACCAATATCAATACCAATAACCAATTGTACCACCAGTACCAATACGAGTACCAGTACCAATATCAATACCAATATCAGTAACAATATTAATATAAGTACCAATACTAATCAATAGCAATACCATTATCGGTAACAATATCAATATAAGTACCAATACCAATATTAATACCAATAGCAATACCAATATCAGTAACGATATTAATATAAGTACCAATACTAATCAATAGCAATTCCATTATCGGTAACAATATTAATATAAGTACCAATACCTATATCAATATCAATAACAATACCAATATCAGTAACAATATTAATATAAGTACCAATACTAATCAATAGCAATACCATTATCGGTAACAATATTAATATAAGTACCAATACTTATATCAATATCAATAACAATACCAATATCAGTAACAATATCAATATAAGTACCAATATCAACACCAATAGCAATACCAATATCAGTAACAATATTAATATAAGTACCAATACTAATCAATAGCAATACCATTATCGGCAACAATATTAATATAAGAACCAATACCTATATCAATAACAATACCAATATCAGTAACAATATCAATATAAGTACCAATACCAATATCAACACCAATAGCAATACCAATATCAGTAACAATATTAATATAAGTACCAATACTAATCAATAGCAATACCATTATCGGTAACAATATCAATATAAGTACCAATACCAATATTAATGCCAATAGCAATACCAATATCAGTAACAATATTAATATAAGTACCAATACTAATCAATAGCAATACCATTATCGGTAACAATATTAATATAAGTACCAATACCTATATCAATATCAATACCAATATCAGTAACAATATTAATATAAGTACCAATACTAATCAATAGTAATACCATTATCGGTAACAATATTAATATAAGTACCAATACCTATATCAATATCAATAACAATACCAATATCAGTAACAATATCAATATAAGTACCAATACCAATATCAACACCAATAGCAATACCAATATTAGTAACAATATCAATACCAATCATCATCAGTAACAATATCAATAAATATACCAATATCAGTAGCAATATTAATACCGATATCGATAACAGTACCAATATCAATACCAGTACCATAACCAATACTAATATAAATACCAAATTCAAATACATAAATCATTTGCATATTCGCCAGCAGCACCAATATAAGTCAACACATTGCAACCGGTTAGAATTCATACTTGAAGGTCTTTCAATACTACCTCGGAACATAATAATCGTACGTGAAATAAACTGAACTACCCGTAAAACTTAACGACGAATTAAGGTCGGCTTTTTGGAGTTGCGTGTCATAAATAATTCTTATATAATTTAATGACAATATTGCGTGAGACGTGGGTTATGTTAATATAGAAAGTACAAGACCTATGAGAAGTAATTTGATCTTGAAACTTTGTTAATAGTGGGATCGTTTTTTGCCTTTGGGCCCAGAAAATATAATTCCGCCGAGATATTTTACCATAGTTAAAAAGTCTTCATAGCTGTGTCTAATGTGCAAATCTCAAAGAGTAGGATAATGCGTAAGGACGATTAAGATGCCGCAATTTTCGATATGACCTTTTTAGGGCCATATACAAAAGTAATTAATATTTATATAGTTATGGATGCATAAAGGGTTTTGTTAGAAATTAATAATGCTGTGGGACATTCCCGTGTGTTTAATTGGCGATATAATCTCTATAATATATAATATATATATATATATATATATATATATATATATATACATATCGCATATATATATATTATACATAGGATTATATATACTACCACATAAACTAAAATAGAAAATATAGAATAAGTAGAATTTCATAATCATAAAACGTATGTGACTATAGGCCTAATGAAGCATAACATACTAAATTAGGAGATGGTTTATAAAACTACACCTGACGTTTTGTATTACGTAGATGATATATAAATTGACGAGTGTTTCAAAATGTAGTCGCATCAACGAACGTACATATCCGTAACTCTCAGTATAATTTCAGTCAAACTGGCTCTTTGATTTTTATAGTCAGCGTTCTAAAGGTCACATACGTGGGAGATTTCTATGTGGCTGAATAAATATATGACATTTAAGATCTATACGAAAATGGTTTCAAATAAAACAAATACTGACTTAACTCGCACATTGTACAGATATCATCAAGTTAAAATATGAAATAAGGATCGAATCATATGATAAAGGTTAATATTGGAATGGTATAATGTTACATGTCGCTTAAAAGATCGCAGTCCAATTCTCACTCTTCTACAGATTGAAGGAAGGAATTACAAAATCAATATACAAAAAATAACTGGAATTATGTGGTCAAGCAACAATTAAAAAAAATACACAAATGCATAGAATTTACGGGTCGTAATTATATAAAAAAAAATATATATTACAATCTACAAATAAGACGAATAGACGTCTTTAACACGATTTCATACATATAGTATATAAAAAGAAATATTTGGTAACAAAACATCTCTTTGAGATAAAATCGCTAGCATAAATATATTGGAGTTACATAATTAACATATTTAATTTACAGAGCCGCCGTTCTACAGCGTCGCGAGTTAATCAATACGGATGGCATAAATAAACATAATATATTTAGGTTACTGACGGGCTCGACATTCTGAACAGTCATCTTTCGTTGATGCTGCTTTTCCTGATCAGAATCTATTTTCGTTCAAGCAATACAATGAATTCATAAACATTGCCTTAATCTGTTGCTTGCAGAAGGTAAAATATCGTTTATGAGTTGTATTAATAGCATTTCCCCCTGATTTACATACCATTATACAAATGAATGGATCTGTTTTATCGTTATGGAAAATAATTGCAGAATATAACTTATCGTGTATACCCGAGGGATGTACTAAGTACTACTGGATAATACTGTCCTAATAACGAATTTTTAATTACCCCCCTCCCCTTCACTCACACGCCACCAACACATACTTGCACGTCTTTTTCATTTCAAATAATATGCTATATCGTTCCCCTTTTAATAAATTACAGATTTTAGGTTATAACGCAACCTGAATACTGAATAATATTGCTCATTAGTATAAAGAATATGGTACGTTATATTATCCGAGAACAGCACATAATTTACGATATACTTATGAATATATAATTAGCGCTATTCGTATCCGTTCACTAATGCGAGACTTCGTGTAGTGAAGCTTGAAAATTGACGACTCGGATTCGATAACGTTGCATTGGGGATTTGCTCTGGATGTTGACTCATGATTCTGCAACAAAAATCCATTCCATAACACATTTGATGATTCCCCCACCCCCATACAGTTGTCATGAATATTCTGCAAACAAACATCACTTATTTGATAACCCCACGAGTACTTTTTGGCAGCATAATTAACCGATCAGTATTCTTTATTTTATATTCATTATCGTTTAGGTTAATTAGCTATGCTTTCTTGTTTTAAAGAATTCCTATAGTTCGAATTTCCATGCGCAAAGTATAACAGACATTAACGTTAATGCGCTGCGAGGTACAACATTTGTTATGGTTTCATTCTGACTAGTATTTTAGTCTTTAAATAGCAAAACGGTATGAGGGAAAATTGTATACAGGCGTTTACATCTGGCCAGCATGTAAACTCCGTGTTGGCAGTCCAAAGAATCGTGTTACACCAGCGGGAGAAATCATACGCAGTGGGGTGGTAATTTTGCCGGTATTTCTGATCGAGTCTCGATGCGACTATTATTTGCCAAGTGCCAAGACGAAGAGGTTGGGGTTTAGTGTGTTTACCTTTTTGAATATCAAAATAACGTTTGGGTGATCGGTAATTTAATATTCTCCACTCAATACCGGACTACTGTAGACCTTCTATAACCGACTTCATTCTAGAATTGTGACTATAAATATACATTAATGTACATAATAACATCCGCATCGATTATGCCATATTAATAAGTGGGAATTTGTCGGCGTCTGGCCGATACAGCTCTCTCCACAAAACAATATGCGTCTAGACACACTTCTCGATATTAAATAAATAATTATACAGAAAATGTTTGTAGACATTGCACAATTTGGAATTATGAGATAACCTACTTAATAAAGTTGGGGCACCTCATAAGTCATAATAGTCATAGTTCTAGGCTTTCGCCATGGGTCTGCATCAGACCTTTAGACATACGGAAGCCATGTGATGGGGTCACGAATCGTACTGGAGATCTGTCAATAAATCCATGCTTACTTTGTTTATATAACCGGTGGGTTTAATTTCCTCTTTAAAAAAATGACTCTTTTAAACCTTAGCATATGATTTCAAATCAGCAAGCATACTTGTAAAAAAGTTCGAATCGCGATTAATCCGCAGCATTTTCCCACTACAGTCATTGACAATTTTCAGACATCGGTCCCAGAATTTCTCACGGCTTTCCTCCACTAGAAATGGTTTCAATGGGTAACTGATTTCATTGCCCATGTAACTATACGACAAATACAAACAAGTAAGCAGCATACCTTGCAACTCCTGGGGTTTTCTAACGCGGGATTTTGTCAGAAGTTCGCGCACCAGCATGAATACGAAGACAACGTTTGGCGATGAAAGAAAGTTCACATCTTGCCATCCTTGTATAAGTAAAGAACGATCGACGGCTCGGAGCCATACAATCGCTTCTGATGTGTCGAAATCTTTTAGATATGGGCAATGAAATCGTACAAAATTTGCTAAACATTTGAGAAGTTCACTGGTGGAGGATTGCACAAATTTTCTACTGGTGATCAAACTACTGGAGCGGACGTTGTGCCCGCTCTGAGACTTTCGTAATGATGATGCAGTTGAGTAGGTGAAAGAAGTTGTGGTAACAGAGTTGCTTGGCCTGATGTTCTGTTGTGTAACAGAGGGCTTAGGAGGTTGAGATGTAGTGGTTAAGTTCGCTATCGCCGTATAGTTTGCATTTGAGCTGGTGTTGAGATTGAAACAAGAAAACGATTTCTTTATACTCGAATCCAGATCTTCAGCATTTCCGTTTGAATCTAGTGTGGTCATTGGAATCAAATTGGATCGTGGAATATTATTACTTGTCTTTGGTTTTAAAACATTGTTATTTGCCTTATCCGAACTCGTTAATCCCATATTCATGCTATTCGTATGATTATTAGCAATTGTTGTACTTACGCTGGTTAAAGGTATATGGCCAGACGACTTTTTCTTTCCCGATGGATTGAACATTTTCCATCCAAGGTTACTGATGAAAATGGAATGCTTACGCATAGACTTCTTCTCCGTGTTGGCTGTACTGCTCCCGGTCGATATCGAGGTAGAATCCCTAGAATTTGAGTTAAAATTTTTCGAATTATAGAATGCATTAATATTACTCATAGTCAAGCTGCTTGTTTCGCTATAATATCCACAGTCCTTCTGACGGGGTGAGAGGGAGAGCACTGTACCCATGGTGACGATTTAGATGAAGATGACGACGGTGTTGTCCTAATTAAACAGTGTACACAGATGGGACTTAGGATGATGCCGTCGAATATTATCCCAAGATAATGATCAAGGGAGTCGCATTTAAAAATTCCAGGCCAGCTTGCCAATGTCTGACATTGAGGGCACTTATTCGCTGCAGCCAGCGACACTGTCTATGTGCCTAGTACGAAGCACCGTCTGCGGAGTAGAGCCGTTTCCGTGATATTGCATTCCATAAACAGCTGTGTTACGTCGCCTTCTTAACATAGGCTTGTCGCTGTACATGCGCGATTCTCGAATCTTATTGGTCAATACGGCACCGGCGCTCACTCCTTGAGAAAATTCATAATGATATTACAGTAACTG
Source organism: Anneissia japonica (assembly GCF_011630105.1). Classification (NCBI taxonomy): domain Eukaryota; kingdom Metazoa; phylum Echinodermata; class Crinoidea; order Comatulida; family Comatulidae; genus Anneissia; species Anneissia japonica. The sequence continues at coordinate 567,256 of NW_022727435.1, forward strand.
TCAATTTAGCTGACGCGGTTCAGGTATCGACATTTTTAATGAAACTAGCCTGAGTTCTTGGCTGCTCATTAGATTAATGAGCTCAAGGATATATCTCGAATAAGACTATTCTCAATAGAAATCCCAATGAGATGGGTACTAATCCAGCTTCAAAGTCTCTTAAGCTACGAATATAGCTATATTACTAACATGATATTAGGCCCATCATTAGTAAAATATTTTTTCTTCATAGATAAGCCTTTTTAATTGAACCTAAAATGATTGCAACTTAGCAGCATGGTTGATAACCATCAATAAGAAACGGATTCTCTATTTTTCTATATTTATATTGTTGCTATTTCAAACGTTCCCTACCAAATTAGTTACTTTAAATAGTTTACAGGTTCCAGTATATTTCAATTCGACGTATGTTTAAGTTATCAACATTCATTTTACGCATTCTTTCAATTCTTGTACAATGTGATTCATTTCCGGATCTTGTGTTATTAACAATGAGTCACTGATTGAATATCTCATAATTATGTCGAAATATCATATCAACATTAATTATAGCGCACACAGGCCGCTCTTTGTGATATATATTATTTACAAAATGAGTCATTTTTGAATGAACTACGATATCGTATCGAATTCACGAAGGGTATAGAGGATGCGAACGCTTGTTTAAGGACATCTGTTGTTTTGAAGGAACAATACTGTACTGCAATAAAATGCTTATAATCTAACTCGTAAAATATGTAGTTTGTAGTGCTTTTCTGCTACTTTTGTCTTTGAAATAAAGTGGTTCTGAAAGCCGGGTACGCCCTAGTACGGTCGTTGGCCAACGCGATTCTATAAGAACGCAACGCCACGACGTGCGCGCAAAGGATCGTTTTGAATGACGATCGGTTCAGACTGCTCGTTCAGACTGTCATGACAATCAGCAGACGGCGTCGGGTCGTCTAACAGGAAGCGGAGTTGGATTCGTAATACGACCGTCGTACATCGCAATGAGTGCCCGGCTTAACATGCACGAGTACAGTGCGAGGAGCGGGTCCTACACAATGTAAATCAGCCGGTCGTCTATCACAGTCAATTACGGATGCTTATTTATACAGTATTTCCAACAGGTATAGAAATATAAATGCGGGATCGAAGTTAACTATGACGTCAGCTCATGATATTAACCTTAACGATCGCAAATATAATTATTTATTGGTTTATTACTTCTCCCTTGACAACTGACCATTCTTTTAAGAGCTAGCTTTTCCGATTAGGCATATCTAAAACAATTTGTAACATTTGTTATGGGACTGTATAGATATTTATGTAATGGTGCCGTACTATAAATAGGGCAGTACTTTCAGTTCCATAGAATGGTAAGACTGAAAGTTCTCCTGTTAGGCACCTGAAATTAAAATCACACAGAGTTTGGGCCGAATGTAGGCAGAAATTAAATGTCGCTAGATATTACTGCTTTTAAATTGCATTCAAATTCGGTTAAATATGTATTTTTTAGAAGAGGAGGTCGAGTTTATATAGTGGTTTGTGGGTGTAATGCGTTCCAACACACATTGATTGGAGTGCTTTTATAGAAGGCCTATCTTTCAACACACAGCTAGGCCTATTGGTTTTCTTTTAATTTTGTAGACCATGAAGTCTTTAGTAAGAAGGCCCATCTTACCTATGTAATACATTTTGAAAGACTGATTTTATCAGCCTACAGACCTACACAACACTGGCCTTTCTTTAGGAATTCTATTCGTTTTTGCGATAGACGTACACATTTCTGTTAGTTTCAATTCTAGTTGTATTTTTAACGGGAAACCACGTTTTTACACCTTTGTCTCCTTTTACTAAATTGTTGGCTTTCATTCTCAGTTCCTCGACAACTAGGGATTTACGTGTAATTCCATGCATGCGAATACAATACTAGAGAATCTTAAATCTAGTTACCGAGAAATCTAGCTGAGCATATCAACATATTTTAGACAACATAATGTGTCTACTAAGTGAATGTCAAGTTGTGCTTGCAGTTCGCAGGAACGGATGATTCGTTTGACTCTAAGGCGACCATTTGGCGCGTAAATCTTAACATAGAGAAACGATGCAGAAAGCAATGTGTCTTCTATATTGAGTGAAGCGTGGGAGGACCATTACGAAATCGCTTATGCACTTGCTTCAGTAACACGGCAGTGCTCTAAGTACGCCTCGGCAAAAACGTTTAGCATACTACCCTTTTATAGCCATCTTTATTCTCTAGAAATTTATCATTGACGTCTTAATGTGTCAATAAATAAATGAATCTACCGTAAATGAAATGTGCAATGTAGGGACTAAGTCAAGATTGCACTTGGATAACTGTACCATCGTATTGTGTTAGAGAGGTAAAGTAATGTTAATTTTTTATTTTTTTTATTTTTTTTTTGGTTTTCGGCCAAATGTTCCACAATTGTTAAACAAACAAAATAAAATACCTATATTTTAGGGTATTCCTCATAGTGAAAAGCCACTGGAAATGTTCAGGCGTACACTCGATGACGACATTGTGATGTCACTGCATAGAGGGGGCTATTATATAGCCGAGGGCCAGGCGATGAATGAGTAATAAAATATACTGTATACTTAGTATAATTTTAAAAGTATAATTTTATTGTGAATTATAACTCAACACCATCGTAAATGTTTTTATTACTCAAAATTCAATTCATATTGAGACAGGTACATACAAAATCGAAGCAATAAAGCCACGACCATAATTATTTTTACATTTCTCAAGCGCCTAAGAACATAGATGCAAGAAAATAGCAATTTTACTTCCTGCTGAGGTTAACAGAATTGTTTAACACAAAACAGAAGTGTATCACCTAAGGATTGTTGAACAACATTTTTAATATACTTAAACCCCAACTGTTATACCCCCATCTTCCTCCTCCGCTACACAAACACTTTTACACAACCAACACGGTACACCGACATCTGTCGATTGCGGATCGTGTATTCTACTGCAAAACACAAAACAAAACACTGCATGCGTCGGTGACGAATTCGTACGCCTTCTGTGAGTGCTTGCTCCACGCAACGCCTGTCCGCTCACCGTCGTTGAGAGTGGATAGACGTTGGAAATGATTCGTAGGAGTGTCGATGGAGTCCCATGGATCGCGTCGGCTGGGCTGCCGATATCGACACAGTGTGCGCCGGGGTTTGCAGATAACGCAGATTCTTCAGTTACCGTATTCTGCCACCTTCAACATTTTGAATATTTTTGATCTACGTTTAGGAGAAACTAAAATAAAACGTACAACGTGGCTCCACAATCACTAAAAAAAACAAAAAAAAAAACTCGATTTTAATAGAATTATGTTTCCGATAAATACAACGCTTGAACGATAATAAATTACAACTTTTATACCATGTCTGCCTGTGCTGTTATGGACATGATCGATGTAAGTGTTGCCCGTCAAATATAATCAATAATATCCGTTTATGTTACTGAGTTTAATATATGCAACGTCACTGTCAGCAAACGGCAATTTTAGACACAGTAGTTGAAAACTACGAAGAGGAGTTTTGAGATGTAAATTTACCAATGTTCGTGATTAGAGTGGTACCATGCTTTACACAAGTTAATATGAATAGGTATTATTGTATTATAATAATCATCATCGTCACTACCGTCTTGTCATCATCAACAAGGGGGCTTCACAAGCTTACGAAGATAACGAATACGGTCACGGCATCTAAATTTTAGTCGATCCATCCCATACAGTAGCATACCTGTCACATTGGCCATCCAAGCCTTTTAAAATCACCATTATCATTATCCTCTGTCATCATCATCACCGTCATAATTATCACTATCCTTATCGTCACCATGACCACTACAATTATCATCATTAGTATCTTTAGCCTGTTTATCACTAGGCGAATTCATTCGCGCGAATCAAATTTTCGGCAAGCTTTCAGAGCTTTGATTTGCTGCGCATGTTTTCGCTTCACAAAAACCCGATAGAAATGTGAATGCGCATGCGTATGAACTGACGCTTTCGATTCGCGCAAATAAATTCGCCTAATGGAAAACCGGCTTTAGTGGCTGCTGTGGGGAGGGTGCCATTGTCACCCAGCAGCAAGAAAAACCCATACGACCAGCTGAACAACGGGCGGATGGGCTCTTCGGAGTCAACGGCCAACAATAACTAAGTTTAAGAAGTAGAAGTATATTTAGCAACATATTATTTTGATATCATTATATTTTTAAACTTATGTTTCATTGTGATGTGCATAGAGGTCATGACAATAAGCGCCTTGCAAGTCCACCATTAATATTATCATCACCTTCATGGTGAATTAAAAAGCTATATTGACGAAGAACATTTAGTCTTCCCCTTTATGTTCCACTGTTCTTGCATCTTTTTTTATTTCAGTCGGGTCTTTTTTTTTTTTTTTTTTTTTTTTTGCAAATCCGTAAATCACGCTCAATATTAATCACGTATCCCTAAATGTTAGAGATTTAGAAATGCTGAATTAAAGTTGAATTAAAGCCACAATTTTTTCATATACAAATTTATAGCCCATTAATTTACCAATGGCAAATACATCCGGCTACAACTTGAAAATGACAGAACATCGACTTCACAAACATTCTAGCAGTGCATGCAAGATTTGAAGCCTTTTCACTGGTGGGCTTCTGATCCCTTAACAATAACAGTGGCATGATTCCCAAAATGGAAAGAGAAACTAAAACTGAGACTTTAAGACAACACCAGTGGTGGACGAGCAGAAGAAAACAAAATCAAAATATCCCGTATTCATTACGGTATCAATTATTAGTTAAGCTGGGGATTCTTCAAAGGACGAGTGTGATTTTTTGTTTTAAATCACAGTCCGTTAGAGATAATCTTCTGGTTGTCACTGGAGTAAATAAGCTGTAATAAAAAAAATAACCCGAATGATTTCTAATTTTACATTGACAACTGCTATGCAATAAATCCTGCATTTCTGTGTCTGCACATAAAACACAACGAAGGGTTTGATTAGATTCGGCATTTTGAGCGTATTGCTGTAAGCAGAGGGAAGTTCATTTTTCAGCCTCCGGTGTGACGCATAACTTGGTTGTCGAACCATGTAGCAATTTAAGTTATGAAAAAGCATTAGAACCCAGACATGACTTACAATTGATCAGTGTAACGCAATATTCACAGCCTCAATTGGGTTATGGATCATATGTACATTACCTGATTGCATTACATACACATCCAAATCAGAAGTACTCGTTCTGAATTACACGTTACATTTTGTAGGTGCACACCTTTAACTACCAGCGTACTAGGTTCAGTCGACCAACAAAGAAAAACGGGACATTTTTTTTTCTTGACTTGATAAAAAAAAAACATTGATAATTTAGTGAGGTGGGTGGGCGAAAACGTTCTGAAAAACAATTCTCGAGTACACAGGAAGCTTCACATTAATTTCAGATATATTTACAACCGATATTTCTTTGGATTACCCCAAGTTTTTCTATATTAAAAAATCTGTATCTCATTAGGGAGCTTTCGATTTGTGCGACGACGCGACGCTAGAACGTAATCACTAATGCGTGACCGTCCTACCTGGCGTCCTACGCTCTCTCCATACGTAGATTTGGCCAAATTGCGTTCCAGACACTACTCGACAAGGTGACCTTAACATACTCGCATGTGCAGATGACTTTTAGTGACGTCATTACGTTCTACGTCCTACAGTCGTCGTGCAATCGAAAGCTCCCTATAAACCGTTCCAGAGTTTCTAAAACACTCTTTTTTGTGTCTTATAAAAATTAGTTGTACAACACATTAACAAAATTTTTTTTCTTCCAAGCCTGGCTGAAAAAAAAATCTTGCATTTAATAGTATAATTGAACTTCTGGTAATATAAATCGAGCTTCATAACTCCACAACTGACAAAAACAAACAACAGGCTTAACATTATTTGACTGCATTTGATCCATAATTAGTGAAAGAATGTGGCAATATGACTTTTAGACTACAGTTCGAGTCCGCTACCAATCATTTGCTTTAAATAATGTATCCACTGGCAAAAAACCAATAAGTTTATCACTAGTCTTTTTTCATTTATTCACATGATTCCACAAAAACTTTTGGGTGTCACGATTTTTTCACCACGCAACTGTCAAATATACGTTTCCTCAAGATTAGTTTTCTCAAAACTAGCATTTAGCTGTAGGAATTTTCGCTAGCCGGGTAAGGTGTGGATGGCCTTATTTTCACACCCAGGTTCCCTAAAGCTGGTTTTACACTATGCAAATTTTTTTTGCGAGAATCGAAAGCGTCGGTTCAAGCGTATGCACATTCACATTTCTATTGGAGTTTTTCGCTTCAGCAAAATCTATCTGTTTCTACATTTTGCGAAGTGAAAAAATTCGCAACCAATCAGAGCTCAGGAAGCGAACAGACGCTTTCGATTCGCGCAAATAAATTCGCCTAGTGTAAAACCAGCTTTAGAACCGCTTAAGGCTGCTTCTTCGATTTTCAAATGACCAGCCAAACTAAGACAACAACATTTAAATTGTTGTAGAAAGGCAAGGGAGTTTAAATGGGTACCTGGTAGAATACGATTTAGATTTAGCTTGGCTTTCAGGCCAAATTTTGGATTACTCGGATATTGCTATGAAAAATAATCTTTTTAAAGCGCTCACTGCATGCCATAGACAAATGAAACTGGCGTCCTATACTACAATATTGTACAAAAATAATATTAACTAGTGCCTTGCATAATCTCGATGAGTAATAAAAGTGTATAGACATCACTGGCCCCAATATCATAATAAACCACAGAAATATTGCTGATTTACGAAAACAGAATACTGTATTTATTTTATTAAACTTAAGAACAAGTTCCTTCATTAAAACAATACAGGGGAGTTGTTTAAATTGCTGGGTCATTTTGATGCAATGAAAAAGATAAGCACCCTGGGTTGATATGATTCCATGGGGAATGTAACACCAGATCATTTTAATGACGATCCGTTCAGGCTGCCACCGACAATCAGTAGATGCCATTGGGTTACCTAGTGCTCACAGACGGCAGAGTTGGACTTGCCGGCCATTGGTCATATTATGAAGCGAGTGCCCAGCTTAATATTATTGGCAACATAGGACAATCTTAGGCTCAGTATTAATAATAACACTAACATCGGTAAACAAATATAATAGAAAAGAATTATTTATGAATATGAAAAAAGAATAACATAATTTGTTTACTTGACTTTGTTCAGTTAACTGTAATAATTTACGATTTAAAAAAAAAAAACAGCACTTGATTGTCAACATTTTGTAACAATTGGTGCATTAAAAAAACAAAAAATGAACTTACTCAATCAGAATATCAATAATAGTTATAATATATTAATAATGGTAGTGAATGGTTTTGGCAAAATAATGAATTACCAATATCATATGTACATATCTGTTTTAATAAAACAAAAAAAAGAATTATAATACATATAAACTTGCCTAAATCGAATAATTTTACATGCCAAATTGTTGTGTTCTCCATTAATTTACAATCTGTAAGTCGAATATTTTTGTACTTTTTATGTTTTTGAGATGTGTAAACAGCACAACAACATTATTCATATGCCAAAACTATTTATGGCAACCAATATTGCTACAAAAAGAAGCCAGAGATAGAGAATGAGGATTTTACTGTGATTTGCAAAGGGAATGCAATAATAAACTGCAGTCCTAGCTGAAGCAAAGGCCATGTAACACCCACAATATAATACTTCAGTGAAGCTTGTGTGTCTTGCTATACAAAGAGTCGACCACCTTTCCCATGCTCTGTATCGTCTCCAAGGCCATCTCATACGTTTGATCTACTACGGGTTCATCAAACACAATTAAAACGCCTTCGCCTTGGTCCAGAATACCTATAAAACAAAATATGATTAGTCCAAAACAGTTCACAGAGGGAAAAATAAGCTTATATTTATTATATTTCAATGTCCAATTGCAATTTTCTGTTTCATTTTCTACATAAATTACAGAATGAACTTTTAATATAAGCTTTAAATTATAAATAACATTTAAATACATTGAGTAGTTTTTCATCACATAAACTTTGAACGTTCACGACAGGGCGTAATTTATTTAGAAAATATAAGTGAATGATAAGAAAAAATAAGAGTGAAGGATGATGATAGTGGCAAAGTTAACAAAAATGAGATGGCGTGCACAATTCAAGGAAAAACATTGATTAGATAAATCCACTTTACTTAAAAAAAACCAGTTTATGTAAGCAAGTGATTTGTTGCATAATGAAGGTGATTCCATTAGCTGATGTCGAGGAACAATACACAGGTACACAAAGTGACATAATAGGTTTACTACAAACTGAATGAATGTAACAACAATAATAGCAACATATATATCATTCATAATCATAAATTATGAATACTGTAAGAAATTACAAAATGCAAATAGAGTTTAATAATACATTTATTAACTTTTTCAGCCATCAAGATAAAGGCTTAACATAATAAACTAGGTTACTTCATGAATAATCTAAATAATGAATTATCAATTATTATTTTATACATAAATTTAATTAAACAACTTATAATATTTTAAATGACCTTAATAATTGCTCTACAAAAATAATTAATGACATAAAATCATATTGGAGTGTAGGATTCATCATTAAAATTTGAGTGGCATTCTTGAAAGACAAGATTTAACTAATTTGCGGAGCAGTATAAAATTTCAGATAGGTACAATCAATCAAATTGACGCATACCACCCAGGGAGGAGATCGTTAACACATATCTACATGCGGGATTGAGTGCATAACTGCAGAGATGAGCCATTTTTCAAATAGCAGACAAAAAAAAAATGAACTGAAATTAAAGCGATAATTATAATTACCATGAAATTTCTTGTCTAGAATCATTTGCGAAAGCTTCCTTTCCACTAGATCCTGCAATGGAAGACGGTAAGATGATCAGAGATTGAAAGAAAAAAAAAAAGAATAAATAAATCTTACACATTAAATGTTGTTTACATCTAGTAAAAGTTTAGAAATCCAGTTCTGGTTTATTGATGGCTTTTCATTTTAAGGCAAACGCACAGTGTTTTCCATACCAAAATGAAAATCTGTTTTGGAGCAAATGCTTTTTTTCATACTTACAATTGGTAGTTTAATGATGTGGCTTATGTGCTGGACCTGTACGCGTGAGAACGGCTCAATAATACGACAGAGATTCTGTTCCAATAGATTGTCATACAGGGAGTCAAGGTGGGCCTGGATTATCGTATCCTCCTGTAGTTCAACTCTGTAATTTGTAAGAGCCTGAAAAATCAAACCAATGCAACAATATGAGTTTCTAATAAGGTAATTGAAAGAGTGGTCAGCATTGTTTTCATTGCACATTTTGCAGGGGTAAGGTCAATAAATTTACTTCAGTCACAGTTGAATATCTAGGACTATTATCATTGTCAGCCGGGGAGGGGGGGTGATAGGGCAAAACAATAAAGGATGAGGTGCTTCTGTAACTTGGGGTTGGGGACGATGTGCGAAAAAAATTCAAATTAATATCATTTGAATTTTGGTACAACAAACTTCAGGGGTGGATCCAGAGCAAAATTTGTGTTGGGTTGGGGGGGGGGGATGCGCAGTGTGAAGCAATGAGCTCTGGGGAAAGGGGTGTAGTCAATTGTAATATAAAATCAATATGAGTACGCAGATTAAAACTGTTATAAAGGTATCACCCCACTGTATACTCTCCCTCAGTTTGATCCCCTTATATGTATGTCATTAGATGCTTTTGTTGTCAGGTCAACATCTATAGCCCTTACCCATGCTAAACTTGCATATTTGTGTTTTATGTCCCAAGTGTCAGCCTTGGGCTAATAATATATAAATATTGTCATTAATTTTCCAACTAGCTAAAAGGTTTGAAACATCACAATAAAAATATTATTTACTTATTTTGGATCTGTTTGTTTCCTTAGTGCAATGACTGACAAAAGCTTCATAAATTTAATATTGATATTTTTCTTTGTTTATAAGGCATAATTCGGTCAATATACCAGGTACCTCACATCAATATAAGGATTAAAAACGTATAATCCATATAGTTGTAGTAGGTTCTGTCTTATCATAACCAATAAAAATTACATTCATGCATAACATCATTTTGAATGTTTGTAATAGCATGTTGTTTACAAATGTTTTACAAGGCAGCTGGTAAGTAATGTTTGAAGATGGTGTTTTCAAATTCTCCTGACCTCACCAATAATAAATAAATAAGTAAATTTTTATATGCTCTAACAAAATTAGGGAAATAATTTAATAAAGTTATATTTATATTATTCATGACCTCACCAATAAGAAATAAATAAAACTAATATAATTCAATGTTTATATGTTCTAATAATTTAGATAATTCAATTGTAACTCATTCTTATGTCAATAAAAATAAAATAATAAAGAATGTAATGTCATCATTGTACGAAAACATGCCAAAACCTCTATTAAAGAGACAATTCCATGTTTTTGGTTAGTGTCCCTGAATAGGGTATCCCTATTCAGGGACACCCGTATTAAGAGGACACTTTTTTGAGCCCCGAAGGTGTTCCCTAGGAGTTCTACTGTATATTGTTAATATATGCATGGAGGAATTAGATTAGATCCAATATATATGCATAATAGGGGTTTGTCAGATTGAGTCGATGTAATATTGAGCAATTTGCCTAAAATATAGCAGTTCCAAAAAGTTCAATGACGTAGTAATAAATGGCAAGATTGCTTACTTATGAATCATGTTTTATATTCTAATTTAAAATATTGTCGTTGTTAGCAACTATCTTATATTCAACAAATATCAATTATGCTGAAGCTCAAGCATCAGTGTTTTACAGTAGAACAGTTTCAATGGATTTGTTTTTATGAATCTGGAATTATTTGTAATATAGAATGCCCACTACGTTTCAATGCATAATAAATTTTATGAAAAATCTAAAATAAATGTTATTAATCGTTTCCATTTTAAATATACCACATATAATCACTTCTTGAATTGCTATTCTTTGAATGAAAAAAATATTTTCAAATATAATCAACATATAATTGATTTGAAAATATTTTTTTCTTTGATAAAAATATTGTTGGACAAAAAGGAACTGTTTTCATTGCTAACGTATTGTATGAATTGATGCTGGGTACATTATTAACATTTTTCGTTATTGAGAAATATTATTATGAAAATTCTTCTGAAATTTGGAATAGCCTTGATTTAACAATTGCTTTTTTTTTTCTGGAAATGCCAAATTGATAATGGAATAATCTCTATATTTGGGATACCTAGCAAGCATACAGTATTGAAAAATAATATTTGAAAGTGAAATAGTGTATTTTTTGGGGTTTCCATATTTTACCCTGGCATATACAGTGGGCAATTTAATATCTTTAGAATTTTTAATGAGCAATCCAACTGTTAAAATTAAATGTACAGATACCATATAGGTGTATATTGCAGGTGACATTTACAGTGTGATGCATACTGGTAACCATTTAGATGTAAAGGTGAAATTATCATTTTATTGCATAAAACAGGTGACATTAACATTTCGATGACCAGTGGCATTAACATTTTGACATACAGAACAGATGTTGCTATCATGTTGATGTACATTAAAAGGGACATCTACATGATAATGACAATGCATCTGCCATTATCATGTAGATGAACAGTCAAGATGGCAATAACATGATATTGACAATACATCTGCCATTATCATGTAGATGTACAGTAAGATGACATTAACATATAAATGTACATTACAGATGGCAATAATACTTAGATGTTTGGATATACAAGTGACATTAACAATTACCATGGATGTTGACAGGCAACATAATTAAAAGTTCATTACAAATGAAAAGTGACATTTAAAAATTAGATTCATACAGGAGAAAAAACAGATAAGATTTATTGTACAGCAAATAACATGAACATTTTTTAAATCAGACTTACTGCACATTTGACATTAGATAAGAATTACAGTAGAGAAAACTTCAACCGCGGAAATAATAAAAGATGTCTTTAAACTGTAGAATAAATCTGCATTAACAAAATGAGATGTGCGTTGCAGATCATTCAAGGTTCGTACAGAGATAATGATGACAATTATGCTAGAAGATGGAAACTATAAATCATGCAGCACTAAACAGCAGCTGATCACTGGAAAGAATAATCTGGTACTACTATAAATAGCCAAGTAATGAATTAAAAGCATTCTAAATAGGGGAATATGTTATTTAAAACTTATTTATTCAAGATACATTTTCAGACAGATGAACTTGTTTTTAACAAAGGTCTTTATCAGTACTGAATCTAATGGCAAATGTTTTTCAGATGACCTCAGAAACTAGTCCCAACCAAAAAAAAGCCATCCTTATACCATAGGTGGGTAAAAAATACTTTAGTTTACTGTATGCCAATATCTGTATTCTAAAGTGCATATCCACACTATCAAATTTTATATGACAAATATATGTGATATGCCCATATTTGGGTGTAATATGACATCATCATGAACATATACAGTATGGGCACATAACGCAAATGTGTCTATATTGGGTAATACAAAGGTGTCAGACACTTCAAAACTAATTATCTATTCCATGGTGAGAGAAATTAATGCCTATATAACTGTAATTGTAAAAAGTTGGTTGCTAGGAGACCAGAACCACATTTCCAAGAATCAATATCTGGCATTACAATCAAACCAGCAGCCACACGAGCATCACACATTATTGCATGAAAACACTAATTATAGTTTTTCTTTTCTGTTATAATTACGTTAAGAATAGCTTGTATAAGGAATTAATTTGATGATGTTGGGCCTGTCTGTAATTTTTGAACCATCATTCATGTTCATTGCATATTTAATCAAAATTGTGGGGGAAGCAACCTTTATAATTAAGCATTGAAACACCATCAAATGCATATTATTCCATACCACTTTCATACTGAATGTTTTTTTGAGAAATAATTAAATATACTTTTTTTTACAGTATAAACTGTTTATATTGACATATCACAATTTCAACTCATTTTATTATTCAGCTTACTTTGCAATTTTCTTCCATCTAATTACATCCTAACATTTTTGTTAGTCTACATCTTCTGGTTGCTAAAAACCTTTAAAAAATTTTACGAAAATAGTAATGTTTGTATCCGTTTATGTCTCTTTATTATGTTTGTAGTTATTAAGGTATTAAGTAAGGTACCGGATCTGTATACAGATTTGTCTCCAAGATTACGGCATTTGTTTGTTAGTTGAACTAGTGAAAATAAATTATTATGATGATTATTATTTGTCAAATTATTTAAATTTCTGTAGTTTTTTTTATTAAGTTGTAATTCTCTCTCGACACAAGAGCATGACATGTATTATTATGGAGACAGAATAACAAGCTGCTCAATTTAGTCAATCAACAATTAAAGAGCACCTGTTAATTTACTGCAAAGAAAAGTGGGACTCTATTTACCTTCTGAAATTCTGAGAGTGATCTGTTTTGACTTGCTGTTGCTATGCTCTTCATAGCTTCCACATTGGACCCAGCATACCGCAATGCTAGCTTACCACTAACTATAGATTGTACATCCTCAGGCCTGAATCAGAAAACAAAGAGTTTGTTATATGTAATGTTGTATAATGCTTTGCTTACCCATTATATATTATACTTACACCTTCAATAAGTACAACTTATTTTTTCTTGCTGATGGTAGAAGGATAAATTCTCACAGGCATTTGCCACACCCTACATATTAATGATCTCTTAAAATCCCCGGCCGCTCAACCTTAGATTTAAGTGCTTTCCATGAAACTTATGTAATGCCCACCAGATCACTAAACTCAGAAGTACACACTAATAGTCCAACTTTTTCTCATTACTTGCAGTATAATCTTGTATCACAATGGAGATAGTGTTGCTTTAAACCTAGCCGACTGCCAATACTTTTTGCTTGCCTGAGCTACATAATAAACTAGCCCTATAATGCTATTGCAATAACCAGCACAATAGCTGAAGTACGGTCATGTCAGAGTACGCTCAACCGATGCAATTAGAGGTAAATGGTACAAATTTTTATTACATACCCGCAAAAGTGTACCTTGAAAAGCGTATTAGCCTTGAACATCAAATAAACTTATATAACAGACAGCATTTATTCCATTTGATAAAGTGGTGAAATGTATTCAGGGATGTCACCACAGTGGTCGGCGGTGGACGGGCCCGTCCAGCACTCAACATTTCCGACCAGGATTTACAGGCTCCCGACCACCACTATTATTTCAACAGTTTACAAATTGTAACAAAATAATTAGTTTACCTAAACACAATACAAGCTAAATTGATAGATAGATAAAGACAATAAGAATACAATAAATGTTTCCGTGGTTACGTTAATTGTAACAAAATACTGCACTGCCCTGCTATTCATCGCTAACTTAACAGCCTAGGCCTAGGCCCAGTTAAGTCATAGCGGACATTGTGGGCTGGCATGACACGGTTGCTCTGTACACATTCAAAGGTTAAAGTTGAAATCGTGACCATTCAAGTGTTTTATTATGAGATCATGGTCCGTGGCAGGAAGAATATTATTGAACATTTACGAAACCTGATTTATGTTTTATTTCTTTACTTTCTTTTCATTTTGTATTTTAAGTTTTTCACTTTTAATTATAATTGATATATAATGTGTGTAAATGGACAAAAAATAAATAAATGAGTGCACATGAATCAGTGACATACACATTCATCGTGGTAATCGTCAAACATGTGAAATTATGGCAAACAATGCGGCTGGGTACAGTCGGATCGACGCTTTGTCGCCGGGATTTGTTCATTATTATTTTTTAATCTAAAACAAAGCATGTCAACTATTGAATTTAATTTAATTAGGCCTACAGTAAGTCTCATCTTCATCTGTTTTGTTGCATTCCTCAAATTCTGGCCTAGGCCTACCTGGGCCTAGCAAAAAAAAATCGCGTCAGCTAGCCTTGGGCTAGGCCCGCTCGACTTACTTAGGCCTTTTGGTTTTTAAGAGCTTTCACGAATACGGCAACCCCCCACCCCCAGGAAAACGGGGGGGGTCAACCCCCGGGAGAATGCGGAATGATTGCCGACCGGCACAGCTGGAGACATCCCTGTGTTGTATTGTATTTCATTTTATGAGTAACGAGTCATTTATGCACACTCCACTTAATTTATATCATCATGTCACAAATAATATATTCTAAAAAAAAGCCCCCTCTAATTTATTGATAGTATCCTGAAACAAAATAGAAAGACTATCTGTGACTTACGAGTTAAGCATAATCTTTGATAACAACATATACTTGAGTGCATCCATGGCCTTAGGGCTATCGATAGAATCATAACCTTCAAAAGCCTCATAGAAATATGAATATGCGGTTTTGAAATCACGTTCATCCGCGGCATGGAGAACACCTAGAAAAGAAGAAGGACATATTATTATCATTCAATGTTTAATATGATGATCATTATTATTAAAATAATTTTGAAGGTTTGCATAGTGAGTAACAATAATAAAAATAATTTGGCTTTCAGTACACCGTGTATAGGATAACATTACTGTATTCCCATCCAGACAATAACAAAAACTACCACTGAGGACTAAATACAAGCACACAAGGCCAGGAAAAAAGGTATAAAATCATATACTGCTGCCCACAAATATGAGTGGTTCAATGGAACAACTATGTCAATGCAGTATAAGATTATGCGCGTCACAAGCTACCATCAATTTCACCCTTTAACTCACATGGCTGGAGGCTTAATGTCACAATTTCTTGACAGGAGATGGGTGATTGCGATACCTCCTGCAAAGTGGCAGTGGATAATAGTATGCCGTCCGAAAATCGATTGTGTGTTATAAATTATTATTACATCATCATGATATATATTATTGTTTGTATAATTCTTTTTGCATTGCTTTATTCTAAATTGTTATTTTCAGTTTTTGTACATTCTCATCATTTTCTGCAGCATTTGTGGAAACCTATAATTAGAGTTGGTTGCAATAAAAATATTGAACACAATTATTATCATTGTTTTGTATTATCACCATTATTCATATACACATAATGCAATTATAATTGTTACATCATACACAAATACCTATATTTCTAATCTATAATTAGCCAGTATAGTTTATAACCATAATTAACAACATATTACACAATCACGAAGCCATATCAACAATCGTTGAATCAGTTCATGAATACTGTACATAAAACACATGATAATTAAAGCTAAAATTATTGATACACTCTATTTATACCAAGCAACTATATAACAAAACACATTAGAGACAAATCCTTCAGTGGTTGCATAAGCCAAAAGAAAAATATGGTGTGTATATATAATATAAGCTTCGTTTTTGCAAAAATATATATTTTGCAACTACGAAGGAGCAAAAAATACATATACTGTATGCTCATCATCAAGTGATCAGCCAATTGGCAGGTTCATGGCAACCACTCCCACCCTTTCTTCCCATCTAAAGCCGCTGTTTTTAATTGTTCGTATGTGTTTCTCTTTTTTATGTCATCCAGGAAAGCACATCTCATTCTTCCTCAAGTTGGTCTTCCCATATCGACCACCTAAGACAATTTTTAGAAGGCAATCCTGTAGAATTGAATGTCCAATCCATTCGTGTTTTGCTTATTTATTCTTTTTAATATTTGACTCTTTTCATAGACTTCATCCGGGACTACATTTTTTGTCAGGTCAGTGTATTTCATACATGTACGTTTTTCTCGTTAGTTACTTTACTGTTGGAATAGTTTACTGTATATATTGTTAATGCCACTTCCATAGATAAGTTTGCCTTTTAAATGTTATACCATGTTAAAACGATTAGATGAGGTCGAAGAAAAAACAAATTGGGTGTCAAAATTTAGGCTATTGCTAAATATTCATGGATTTGGGCATGTGTGGCTCAACCAGGGTGTTAGTAACAAACTGCTGTTTTTAAAAGCATTTGAACAAAGATGTAAAGATGTTTATTTACAGGAGTGGAGAGCACAAACAGACTCACGTAAACATTGTTTTTATCTGCACTACAAGCACTTTATTCAAATTGAAAATTATTTAAAATCAGTAACCATATTTAGGCATAGAAGATGCATTACAATGTTAAGAACCTCATCGCATTATGTTAAATGTGAATATAAGAGGCAATGATGAGTCAGTGCAACTATGCCGTATGTGTGATCAACAAGAATCAGAAGATGAGTTCCACTTTTGTCTTGTCTGCCCTGCTTACAAGACGCATAGGGAATCTTTGTTGAGTAAATATTATTGGAGAAATCCCACATTATATAAGTTTTATGATTTGTTAACTAATGAACATGCGCAGGTCAAAATGGCTAAACTGTTATATGTTGTATTTAAAAAAAGAAAGTCCTCATTAGAAGGTACTACATGGTAATATTATTTTCTATGGGCCGGAGGCCTAAGGATTTAAATAAAGGCAGGCTAAAATTATGCATGGAAGATGTTTAAAAGGCCTTCTTGAAACACACTGGCGAAACCACAGCCTGGTGTGTGAACCTTATTCAAAGTGGATATCTTAGAGGGACTCACAAACCTTTAACAGTTTTCCAATCTAAATGTCACAGTAAATCAAGCTAAAAATGCCAACTATTAGTGATCCTTTGGCAACAAAACAATATTTATTTTGGGCCTTAATTATTACCTGATTGAAGATCCAGTGCTGCTTGTAGTTTCGGAGGGCAGTAAATGGCGTTTGCAGTGGTTCTTGCTGATGTCAATGCTGCCCTAGAAAAAAAAAACAGAGGTCATTATTAAACAACAAGAGGAATTATGTCTAACGGATTGATTGACAGACAAAATGATATATTGACTGACTAATCCAATTCATTTGTCCTTAATAAAAATTATAAATTATGACACTGACATCATTATAAGTCATGAAATTTAATGTACATTTAGTATTTAATGTTTATAGGCATGTAAATAAGGACAAATTCTTATTCTTGAATATGACCCAATTTATAGAGTAAAATATTGAATCACAACATATTTTCATGTCTATATCATATCTGACATACTTTCACCTAATGCATGTAGTAGATTACACAAAGGAGAAAACATTATAAAATAAAAAATACACCATTATTTTGTGCACAATAAAAATTATATATAAATTAAAAATTACAACAGTTTATATTGTAGCATCAACAGAGATTCAAATGTTTTTTTCTCACACACAAAAAAAGCATTATTATTGAGGGAAGCAAAGAGAAAACAATATCAATTATCAAAAGCCTAAAATCCAAGAAAGAGGGTGCTACTGCTAAGCATAAGCACGAATTGTATGTAATGATTTCTTTCTTAAACTTTATTTAACGAGGGTGTGCCTAACAGCAATGCTGTTTGGTTTAAAGGGGCCCTCATGTAAAAACCAACAAAATCAATTTGAAAATACAATAGTTAATAATATTCAGCCTGAAATAAAAATCTAATTTACAAGAAAAAAATGCAAAATATAATTTTTAATTATTCAAAATATGAAGTTAAACTTGAAAAAAAAATATAACAGTTATAAATATAATTAGATAAATAAATTCATGTTTTTCCTAAGATGTTACAATAAAACACAAAATTCATTATAACAATTAAAATTTGTAGAATATTAAAATTGTGATAATTACAATTATTCAAATTTAAGCCATTGCAAAATTCATGCGTAAGGTAAAGAAGCATATGTACAACAACACTGGCATCAGAATTAACCTTAAATATAAATAGGAATGAAAATGATAAAAGCAAAAGGCTAGCAGGAAAGAAATATTAAATGATACGGTTGGAGAAAATAACCAATAAAAAGTCAATGAAATTAAAAATGATTAAAAAAAAATTATGTATAAACTAAGATATGGCTCTTGATAATTTACTAAAAACCACTGGAAAACGTACCTAGATTTTTGTAGGTTACTCAAGGCATGGTAAACTTTACTTTCAAGAAGTTGTACTTCAACAAGAAGGGCCTTATCATCAAGCTTCTTTAGTTCCTTGAGCAGAACTGAGCCTGTGGGTCAAAAGCCAGTAGAAAATAAATATTTAATAATACATTTCTAGTATGGTCACTTAAAGTTGAGGAAATTTTCATGTGAAAGGCTTGTGATTTGTACGAACCAAAAAATTGAATATTTTTGCAGTCGAAGATCTCAAACTTGTGAAATAACTGTACTGCAACAAAAATTTGTAGGTGAAAATTATTGCAGTGTGTCCTCCACTTTTTAATTAAAAAAAAAAGTAAAGTCACACAATAAAAGGATTAAATTAATTATAAATATTAATTATAGAAATTTGTGATTTTTTAGAATTCAAAATTTACATTCTATTTTTATCTGGTAGCGAAAACATTTATTTCTAGGAATCATGATCAAAATAGAAGTAGTTTGTTACAATTTTTATTCAAAACAATAAGGTATTGGCAGCGTAGAACCATTACGCAAAGCTACAAATCTAATTTAATATAATATGTGATTCGCAGTTATAAAAAACAATCTATTATTCAAGAGAAAACAACACTTTACATTGATCATCTTGACAGCTTCTTTGAACATCATCTTCTAAGATTGTTTCCTTTTTTGATATATGGTATATATATCTTGATGTTTGTTTGTTTGTAGTAGTTTTATGTTTGTGTAAAGTGTAAACGTTTTGATGCTTCTTTTTACATTTATTTTTTCCAATTCTGTATATTTTGTATTTTCAAATGTATCTGTAAATTCCTCCCAATTCAGTTTTATCGTAACTGCTATGAGAAATAGAGTTATCCTAAAGCTTGACTTGATCATCTAACTTACCAACAGAGAGAGCTTCCTGGTATTGCCTTGTGTCAAAATACAATGCAATAAGCCTAGCTTCCAAAGCCTGCCTGAGGAATGTCCTCTTTTCTTGTTTGGCCCATTCGATACATTCCAAGCAGAGAGTCACCTACAAGAGCCAAAAATATATGTCACCACTAATACAAATATTATTACTACTATAATAATATTGAAACTTCCAATGTAAATGTATTCTAACAATATTATCTGTTAAAAGTATCCAAAATATCAAGAAAAACTTCTACAATTTTACATGCTTATATATAATAATTATGTAACATGAGACTAAATTATTACACATTATGCCATCATTAATTAATTTAATCTAATCTTGTTTTTCTAACCTGTTATCTAATGCATTTTATTGATCTTTTATGTAAAGATAACATTTTTACATAACAATTTTAGATTGTGACTGCTGTCAAATGTTTTTTTTTTGTTTTATGAATGTGCATTAAAATATCTCAAAAAACATTCTATAAGTCTGAGATAAAAAAAAATCAGTTTTGAATGACTTACAGACATTTAATTTTATGACCAAATCTTCAAATTTACTGCCAGGAAATTAAGGGTACCAGTATATGCAAAGACTATAACTTAAGAATGGAGGTTCGTAATTGGCGAGTAAAATTTTGTGTAAATTTCGAAAGCTAATAATTTATTGAAATATTATTCACTTTTTTAAAGTTTGAAGTTTATCTCTCATTCAGAGGACAGTACCTATAACAACTATTTATTAATTTTGAAAAGAGTACAATATACTGTGGGCTAGGCACCTATGGAGCCTCAGCAGCGCAGTGCAGCAGCAACCCTTAGTGGTAGAAGTAATAATAAAATAAAATAAAAATAATTATTATAAACATCAAAAATAACAAAAAAAAAAAAAATTTTTTGAATTCATTACAAATATTACATACTCATGGCAATGATAATATATTTTAGTTTTTAGTGATTTCTAATCAGTTTTAGATATTTTGTCTGTTGTTATCTTTAGGCTCAGGTTTTGCTTTTCATTGGAAGACACTTTTATTTATTTATTCATTCATTAGAATTACTAATCAAGAAATTAGCCAGAGGCTTAAAATGCATGTTTGAATAATTAAATAATTTAGGTATTACGACAGCAATCTCAGAAGGCAATTATCCAAGAATTTTCAGACAAAAATTATTTTTTCATTACATTATAATGTGGCCATATTGAAGTCTTCTTACGGCACCAAAAATTAAGAGGAAAACAAGATTAAAATTAGATCCTACATTGTAGAATTAATTCATAGTGTACCCATAATATTTGTGTCCTATTTTAGGATATAAAATAACTGTATTACTGTATAGATTAATGATCGAATCAATCAAATTTATGCATAGATCAGAGTATTTTGCAGGGAACCTCAAAATCAGTGAAATTGCATGAAAATTACATTCAATCTGGAGAACTGGAGATTTGTTTAAATAACTAGCAAGTTGTCAGGTCTGGATTAGACTAACACCGCTCATGGTAAAGTAGCCATTTTATTCGCTCGCTACAAAAATCAAAGATTTAACAAGATAGCGCACTCAGTGATTTTAAGCATAACAAATAGAAGTGATGAT
Source organism: Anneissia japonica (assembly GCF_011630105.1). Lineage (NCBI taxonomy): Eukaryota > Metazoa > Echinodermata > Crinoidea > Comatulida > Comatulidae > Anneissia > Anneissia japonica. The sequence continues at coordinate 588,777 of NW_022727435.1, forward strand.
GTACAGTAAAAAGGAGCATAAAAATTGTTTATGAGAAGGCGTCCTATTTGTTACAATGGTTGTTACAGAATTTGCACGCAGAAATCGTGATATGCACTCCCTTTAGTTTATAAGATCTTTGATGTCAAAGTAATTGTTTTTGCTAGAGGGTAGATGCAGAAGCAGAAATTGAGGAGTGCGCTATCTTGTTAATATAATATTATAAGATTTTTAACAAGAATCTACTATGCATTATGCAATAGAGGGCGGCAAACATGATTATGCTACAACACTCAGTCTTGGTACTTACTTCATTGCCAGTACTTGCTTCCATGTCTAGGAACAGATCGACCAAAGCACGAACCAGTTTCGCTGCTTTGGCTTTGCTCACTAATGCCAGGAAGGGACGGGTGAACTTAATCAAACCACCAAGTTCTAAAAGGGTAATAAAAATTAATATATTAAAGAGCATACTGACTTTTCAAGTATCACTCTTTGTTTATGATTGGTTCAGATCTCAATGTCATCATATCTGAAAAGATTTTTTCTTCTGCTGTTTGACCAATCAAATTATCTTGCACCTTTTACTAGATCGCTAGAGTTTTCGAAGACCCATGTCTCTTCTCTTTGATACTTTTAAATTTGTACAGTACTAAAGTTAGCTTGAATAAATTTCAAGAAAGTGGGTTAGCAGGTATATAATTGTTTTTATGTGTAAACTTTTAATAAGTAAAATTGTGCTTATCAACAAAACCTTTATCTTTTTTTTGTTTTGTTTTTTCAAAATCAAATGGACAGATTTGTAAATACTTTTTATTTCACAGGTATAAAGGAATGGAATAACCTTCCTCATGATACAAATTATTGAAAACATAGTAAATTTAAAAATTAAGGTTAAAGGTGTTTATTCTTTAATTAAAATATGTTTTAATATTCAGTATTTTAGTTAACATATTGTAACTGTAATATTGTAATTATATATAAATTTATATTAAACATTTATGGACCCAAATAAAAATAAGCCCAAAATATCTATTTAAAGGGGGGGTGCGGGGATGAAATAATTAATTTTTAATTTAAAATAGAGGGATGGGCGACTACAACGACGGTGACGGCACTCGATTTTGGAGCGCGGTATTCGAAAACGAGGCTCGTGAACTGGGTCCCAAAAAAAAACTGGTGCAGATGTGTATAAGAGACAGCTGTTGGTCGCTACCTATGTGCAAAGGACATAAACGGAAGTCAAGTTTCTATGAATATCACTTTGCAGCCTTTACCAATGCTGAATTACAATAATATTCCCATCAAAATGTTTAGAATTATTTTAAAACAGTTGACATAAAATAAATTAAAAAACCACATTTAAAAAATATTTAATTGAATAAAAGATAGCCTAATATAATTGTTTAAAATATTGAAAAATACAGCATATAGCCTAGACTAGTCCTTTACAAAGTAATATTTCCCCCACTGAAAAATATTTTAGTATAGAAATCCATCTACACATTTATGTTTGTATAATAGTCAATTTTTTGTGTAAATATTGCATTTAATAAGAATCTTGTTTCTATGCACATATTTTTTGGTGGAATTTGTTGATTTTCCAAACAAAAAATATTGCACAATTGCTATTGAGGTCCCACAAATCAATTAGTGTAAATGTATGTATTATTTAAACATGTACTGTATGTTCGTTGAAAACATGTGTATTACTGGCACTATGTTGATTGTACAGTTGTTAATTCTAGTTGACATTCCAGAAACATCTATAATCTTTCAATAAATTTAATTTTTTTTTCCCATCTACTATTAGTTGCACATCATGAATTCCATGAAGCCGTTGCCTGCAGACACAGTCCGTCTGATCACAAGCTCACAAGTTATTACATCTATATTTAGCATTGTTAAAGAGCTGGTTGAAAACTCGTTAGATGCCAATGCAACAAACATTGAAATTAAACTTGTAAGTTCTGTCATTGCTGCATTTTAAAAATAGTTATTGTTCAACAGACCAGAATATACTAGACATAATTCTCAGAAAGTAAGTATGAATTTGCAGTTGCATGGACCAGTAAATGATTTTTAAAAAACTGTATATTTCTGCAGGAAAACTATGGTTTTGACAAGATTGAGATCCGTGATGATGGTAGCGGCATACCTCTTGACAACATTCCATACATGGGACAGCAGCACTTCACTTCCAAGATCTCTCAACTATCCGATCTTCAACAACTGGTAACCTATGGTTTCCGTGGTGAGGCGTTAGCATCCCTATGTGCAGTTGCTTCAGTTTCCATAGCAACCAAGACACAGGCTGACCCAATTAGTATGGTTTATTCACTAGATCACCAAGGCAAAGTGTCATCTTCGAAACCATGTCATCTTGGCATAGGTAAACCCAAAGAATGTTGCATTTCCTAACTAATATCGAGCAAATTTTAGCGTGCCAGTATCTGCTCCGAGGGTAAACACATCTCCGCTCCCAAAATCGACATTTCTGAATACAAATGTTTTTCAGACTTAAAGGTTGTCAAACTTTTTTTAGGTCACCTGGTAATCTGTTCCACAAAATTGGAGCGCAAACAGAAAAAGCACTGCTCCCGTAGGACCTCTTCAACACCATAACTCATAGAAGTGACTTTTTGGCAGACCTTAGTGAAACATGAGGTCTGCTTTTGTATTAATTTTCTCTTTTTGTATTGATTCTGTAATGTGCAGTACACCCTGCTCACCAGGAATTTTTGATGACTATTTTGTCAATCTACAAATTTGTATCCATTGTTTGTTTTACTTTCCCACTTAAATTTTCTTGTTATTAGTCTTTTTAATTATTGTTTAGGTACCACAGTAACAGCTGTTAATCTCTTCAAAAACACACCAGTTCGTAAACAGTTTTTCAGCAGTGTAAAACGAAGAAAAGATGAGCTAAAGAAGGTAGAGGACTTGTTGATGCAGTTTGCTGTCATCAGGCCCAACATTCGCTTTCTGCTGCGTAACGATAAAACCGTCATTTTACAAAAAAACAAACTGGCCGATCACAAAGCAGCTTTAGCAAGTGTTTGGGGAAGGAATGTTATTGCTGCAATGGAGAAGATATCAATTGTTATTGGTGATGCTAAGGTAAAAAAACTAAAGTATCTAATTCTGTATTTATATTTTTTGTTTCTCATAAAATATTTATTAATATTATTAGGCCCTATGATCGACCAGTTTGTCTGTATATACTTATTATTTATTTTTATTAGCATTATATACATGTAACATGAGACTCCACATTTGGGTCTTTCTCGGTCATTGCCAAGTCATCCATGTTATCTTGTCTGGTGTTTTCTAGTAGGTTATCTTTCTTCTGAAAGCCAGCTAAGCCAAGAAATTGATCCCAGAGTATGAACTTTACCAAGTCTTTACCGTGCACTATTGTTAGTGACCTAAACATGGCAATCTTTTGCTTGTTGTGATTAAAAGTATATTTTCAGGGAGGTTATGGTTTCATTTTTTGTCAAGTTCATTGAAACGTTGATGTTCTACTATTACAGTTTGTGAACAATCCAAGCTCTCTTTGTTCAAATTGCCTTTACAGTTATAATGTTTCAAAACAATAAATTCATGTATATTTATTTTATATTTTATAGATACAGTATAAATTTTCAAAGAAATTTTGTTTTTTTCTTAGGCTGAATGTTTTCTTCCAAAACCGGAAGCTGATCTGCAGTTAATCAGCCGATCTTCTAATGACCGGTGCTGGGTGTCTGTTAATGGCCGTCCTGTATTTTACAAAGAAATTGAGAAGGTTTGGAAACATTTCAATCATTCATTAACCATTTTTTACCAATTTTATTTTACATATATTGCCTCCTATGTGGTAGCCATTTCCTTATAGGAGAAAAATAATAAGACAAATGGAGGCAGAGTATGGTTTATTTTGCTTTTTTGGGAGGTAGTTTTTTGGTTGTAATTTAAAATGATTATTCCCTCATCATCAAATTGTTAAAGAAGTTTCTAGAGTGATCTTCATATTTTTTTAGATTATCAAGCACTGTGTACGTGGTTGTTACCCAACGCAAAGTAGCGGGCGCTATCCGTTTGCCTTTGTTAGCATCAATCTTCCTCCAGATTCTATAGATGTTAATCTGGAACCAAACAAAACAAAGGTGCTCATACAACAGAAGGTATTTTTAAAATATTTTTTGTTTTACTGTTTGTGCTTTGCTTTTGTTTTTACGTCTAAAAAGTGTAAGTTAACTAGAGAGAAGAATGTAGATTAACCTGCAAAATGTGTGTCACAGTATTTCATATAAATATAAATTGTAAGCAAGTTTGATTCATATATTTCTCAAAAATAAATATTAATTATAGTTATTTTCAGATCACTAGGTGTAATATTATGAGTTGGTTTAATTATGTATACAGTATTATACAGGTCTCCCGACAATTAAAGACCACTTTTAGGACCGAGGTTTCCGTGGTCTTTAATTAGAATAATAAGGATTTGTTAAAATGGGACCACAGAAAAGTGGTCTTTAATTGGTTGGTCTTTAATTGGAGGGGTTTTTAAGGGAGAACTGTATAAAGTATACAGTACATCCTTATAACACTTACATAATTTTATTTTCTGTGGATTTGATCCAAAGGAAAGTATATTGGAAGCAATTGAAGAAAAACTACAGGAACTATATAAGACTGGATCCAAAGAGGACCATCAGTTAGCTAATCCGGATGTCTGCACAAGTAAAGGAAATGGTGACAATGTAGCAAATAGCAATAAAGGGAGAAATGGAATGAGGTCCCATGAATCAATAAGGCAGAATATTCCACAAAATCAATCACTAGTTGAGTCAATGGATTACCAGTGTTCAGTGTTGGGTAGTATGAGGCCACATGGATCTGTATTGGAGAATAATGCACAGGACCATTCCATAGATGATTCCACAACTTATAGTACCATGTTGGGCTGTAGTAATGGTGTGATTCCACAAGGATCTGTCACAGAGAATCTTTCACAAGAACCTTCCAAAGGATATAGTGCCGTGTCAAGTAGTTGTAATAGTATTATTCCACAAGGATCTGTAACAGAAAATCCTCCCCAAGAACATTCTATAGATGCTTCCACAGCTTCCAATACTGTGTTGGGCAGTAGTAATAGTGTGATGCCACAAGGATCTGTAAAGCAGAAACTTCCACAAGAGCTTACCTTTGATGCTACTACAGCTCCTTGTAGTGCAGGCTTGGGTGGTAACCAACTGATACCACAAAGATCTGTAAACCAGTTTATACTGCAAGACTACTCACCTGATACCTCAACAGTGTCTTGTAGTGAGAAATTGAGCTCACAGGGAACAGATGAAAATGCTCTGCTTGATGCACACTGTACCGACACAAACGTGTTACGCAAAGATTTAAACAATGATTATCATAACTCATTGGATATTACAACTGAGCCTTTGACTCATCCTGATAGCAAGAGTGCTGTTCCAACTAACGGGAATCCTGGTACTGGCAGTTCTGATCTCATTGACAATAGAAAGTTCGATTTACTTGCTGGCAACGATGAATTAACAGATTCTGCATTGATGGATTTTCTTGAAGAAAAGTGTGAACCTACAGAAGTTAGTCTGAATGATTCAACGATTGAAGGATTAATTCAGTCAGCCAATCAGATAGAAGCATCAGAGTGGAGTAAAGGGAAGGGCCTGGTTGATAAGTTAGGAAGGCCTGTTGAGCCTGGGAGATTGCTGTTACCGACACCAAACACCTCCAATCAAAATCCAGATGATAGTTCTCTGAAAGACGATAAAGATTTATTAAAAGTGGAAAGAAAACTACTAACGCCATGCCGTGAGAAGAAGCCAATTCAAGAGAGGATGGGCCAGGCAACATTTTACAACTTGGTTGGAAAAACTCCGATTAAACGACCACAAACCGCTTATATATTCTTTTGTAAAGAAATGCGTCCTAAAAGTAAGTTAACAAGATTGAATGTATGACGTTACCACTTCAAAAATGATGTTATTAATTAGTTAATCTCAATTGCACTTACAGTATTCACCATGACATAATACATGTTACATCATAGTTTGCTGTAGGTTCCATGAAAAATAGTGTTCAGTTAATAATCTTGTGCTATTACTAATGGTGTGTAAATAATAATAATTACATGAATTTTGTTTGAATATACATTATTACAAAACTTGATTAATTTAATTCTTCATTCTATAGTTATTAAGGATAACCCAACAGCAGATTTTCAAACAATTGCTAAACTAACCGGAGAGAAATGGAGGGAATTAAGTGAAGAGGATAAAAGCAAGTATGAAGATCTAAGGAAAGAAGATGTTCAGAGGTAGGTTTACTATTGTGACATAATTTTCATAAACCAATCATTTTTGTTATATATTTTTTATCTGTTTACTATTATCTGTTGGCAAATAGAAAATAGATACATTTTATGTGCTTGTTTTCTATTTTCAGATACAAGGAACAAGTGAAAGAAGCCAAAGAAAACCTTGTTCAGGAACCTGTACGGAAGAAAAAATGTATCAAACAGGTAGTAGGTAGTCAGTGGCTATTATTAAATCCAACCCTACATTTTAAGATTTTGTGTTTGGGAATAAATGTTTATTGGCCATATTATTAATTTAGTATGTGTTGATGGCTTTAGTTTACTACCATGGATTGTATTTTGTTTTTATCTGCAGCCCCCTCAACAAATGTTGGTAGATAAACTGTTCTCATCACCAGTAAGAGCATCCGTACCTACCACACCAGCTATTAAGAGTGTTGATGTGACTTTTTCATTTGCTGGACTCAAGGCAGAACTACAGAACAAAAAATGGTGAGGCTGGAATACAAAAATATTCTACACTTTAATATTCCTACACAAGAACAACAAGAACAATCCTATAGGTACACTGTAACGGACCTTACACATTCAAGTAACTCATAGATGTATTCTTTTAAAAGAATTAATGACTTATCAACTTCAGTTGAGATACAGATTGCATACAAATTTTGCTGATTTTTTAGTTAATTTGTTCATTTATCAAGGATGTCACAAGAAAGGTGCCATTTGATTGGTCAGTTGCCAAATGGTTTCTGGATTTGCAAAGATGATGACCAATTGCAGCTTCTGAACCATCATAGACTGGAAGAAATGCTGTTGTATCATCGGTTGCTTGCTAAACATAGACTCCAGATACAGCCGCTTCAACCACCTGTCACACTGTCACCTAGGTAATGGAACAAAAATATATTTTCCTTTGCTCTTTCACAAGTTGACGTCATAATCACATGTGCAGTATATACATTGGTGGTCAGCCAATTGTAAGGTAGCTAGCTCAGGATGTTTTTATTTTCAACAGGACTAGAAGGATGAATTCTTTTGAATAATAGTTTCCTTCCCAGGGTTCTAAGTTAGGAGGTGCAACATGCATAATCTGGTTTAATGAGCAATCTTAAAACATCTTATTGTATTTTTCTGCATGTGATGTACCCATAGCCAGTTGACTTCAGTACAAACAAGGTCTTGTAATCTCGAAAGCTTGGCTGAGGGCAGTATAATAGAGGCAGTAGAGTATATTGGCCCTAACGGCCACCCATACAAATAAAATCTATTAATCAGTCAGCCGAGTGTTCTAGAGCTCCTCATCGGAGCTAAAAACATGAAATTATTCTGAATTTGTGTGGGAGACTACTGATTTCTGGAAGACTCTCCCTGCGACTCGCAGGAGACTTGGGACCATTGCCATTCACATGTGACTTAATTATTATTATAAAGATATGAAGTTTGCATCAGGAAATAATCATAGGAGTGATGTTTTGCCCTACCTGACGTGATATCGTACCGAATACTCAGTACGTCCCCAAATACTAGCGAAAAAATTCACAAGTGATTTGGGTGGGAATCGAACCCACGACCTCCAGGTATCTAGCCTGATGTCTTAACCACTAGACCACCGAGCTTGCACTTGGTGATGAGTGATGAATCCGATCCCCTAGTAGCAGCGGGTACTGCAAGTGCTATAAAGATATGAAGTTTGCGTCAGGAAATAATCATAGGAGTGATGTTTTAATTATTATTCATATTTATTATTGTAATTTATTATTTTTAAACAATGTTATTTTAAAGAAGTTTAATTTTGTCAAATTTTTGCAATTTCTGTTGATTCCAATAGTATGGTAGGAGGGCATGAAAACTGGCAGACGCTGATGACAATGAAAAGTCATGTATCCGCAGTAGATGCCACGCGTATATTCATTGATGAGCGATTGGTGGCAAACGGATTTGAAATTAAACAAACTGAAGGTATTAATTAAAATGAGTATAAATTGCTTTTGAGTATTTAAGTAACTTTAAAGATACATCAGTACAGTCTATTATTACTTAGCAATTTAACTATGAATAATACAGTTTCTCCTATTCTTTGCATATCTCTTAAATTAGTTGATTGGTTTTTGTATTAATCCCTTCATAGACTAAAGAGTGTTGATGCAAAGTTTCCGAAACTAATGAATGTTAATCCAAGGTTCCAAAACTAAGGACATTGTGATCCTTCTGAAATGGACTTTTGCGCTAAGCCCACCCCTTGAATATTGTTGCTTAGGTCCTACAAAACGACACTGTAAAATCAAAGACTTTTACCTGTTACCAGGATAGGAAGCTGGCTGGTTTAGGCCGTCTAACTTGAATTAGCCTTATGTGTAGTATTGTTATGCTAATGAGGCAGATAAGCGCTATCTGCACATGCTCAGAAAACCAAAACTTTCCTTAGCCACACCATGGCCACATTGCGTATCGGTTAGGCGTAACAGCTAGACCTAGCCAAGAATCATGGTACGGTAAAACAAAGCAAAATAAGGGTACTAATTTCACTTGGCATGCAAATCAATCATACTTAAACACTTAAAAACAAACTAATCTACCAATAAAATCACCTGCAAGTTAAGATATATGGCAAGTATGTCTACAAATTTGATTTTAAATTGATGTGATTTTGTTTTGTAGTATTACAATGAACATCACATAGGCTAGCATAGGCCCGGCCTAGGCCATGTCTGACCGCTTATAAAAATGCAGAAAAAAGACCCGAAACAAATTAGAATGAAGTTATCAACTAACTGGTGCATTAAAATTATTCATATACTTACTACTTACCTATATAAAAATTAAAATGTATTGCTCACAAACTTAATACGCCTTTTCCACAAATCGGCAGACATCTTGAAGTGATGACAAACAGCCTAAGTCAGTGGTGCGTAACAAACGAAAATAAGATAAGCTAGGCCTACAGTAGCTGCTGTATGCCTAGCCGATACGCAGTGTGGCTAAGGAAAGTTTTGTTTTTCTGAGCATGTGCAGATTGTGCTTATCTGGCTCATTAGCATAAAAATGCTACACATAAGGCTAATTCAAGTTAGACGGCTTAAACCAGCCAGCTTCCTATCCTGGTAACATTTAAAAGTCCTTGGTAAAATCATACACAAACATGTGCGTTTGTGGGAAAATGTGTGTTTATAGGACATGCGCATATTCCTGGCCCTTTTTCTGATTGACACTACGGAAAGGTCTATTGTTAAAAAAAGAGTAATTTTTTCGCAAATGTTAATTAAAGAAGATTCATTCTTCCAAAGCTTTATAGAATTGTAATCCTTTCAAAACTGTAAGGAATTTTGATCATTTCTAAGCGTGAAGGGTATTGGGTAACCCTAATGTAACTGCAAGTTTTATTATTTGTGAAGTATTCATTTTGAAAAGATATTTTGTTTATACTTCTATTTTAAAGATAATGAGAGTGGTCATGTAAGGTTACAGGTCACTGGCATGGCAACAAACATCCCATGTTATGGTTTGGCTGACCTTGCTGAGTTGCTGAATCTCATTGGCTGTTCTTCCAACAGTTGTATTAGTCTACAAGAGTCCAGACCTGTCAAGTTGATCCATTATTTGCAGGTATAGGGCTTTGTCATTTTGAATATCAGAAATTTCTCTGTAATATAATATATTTTTTAGTATCTGCAGAGTGCTATCAAATTTATTAAATGCTTTACTAAAATGAAATTGTTTTGTTTTTATTAAAGCATCACTAGAATAAAAGAAAAGAATTAATAAAATGGCCTTAAAATGAGCTTTATTCTTTTTGTACTTGCACTCATGGTAATTTATGGTAAATTTAGGTTAAGTCTGGTTTCCATAAAAATCACTACACGCTATCGGTGGCTCCTTTGGCGACGCTGATTAATCAGTTGAATCAGGAAGCGTTCCTGATTGCGTCGGGGACTGCTAAGCAGTGCAACGATTGCAGTGGAAACGCTGTAGCGACTGTGTAGCGATTCTATGGAAACCAGGCTTTATAAAGCTTTTCTAATTTTTGGAGGACAAGGTTGCTGCCTTATATGTTTGCTTGTTTTTTTGTTTTAAATTATTTAAAAAATAATTTTAGACCTGAAGGTTGGATTCATGCATTAAAAATGAAATTTCATATTCATGAGTTTTTAATATTTTGTTATTGCTTCTGTGATTTTGAATATCAAATTTTGCTTTGATTACATTTTGTTTCATCCATAGGGAGAAGCAGTCCGATTGGCTAGGGACCTTCCGCATCGATCTTCACAGGATGACATCTTGGATATGGTGGATAGGCAGAGGGCACTGTTGCCTATGAACTCGCATAGCTGTATTCATAATAAGCCTTTCTATCACACACTGCATACGATTAATGACGTGAGAAGTTAGTGTCTGAAGTAATATTCTCATTATGTTCATGTGACAATGATGGTAAAACATACATCATCCTCCTATGTTATGTGAAAACCTTAACATCCTGACCACCGCCCTGTGATTGGCTTTGATGCAGCAAATAACATAAGCATCCTGAGGGCATATACTGTAATGAATGATGTAAACATCCTGAATCTCTCTACACTGTGATTGGTTTGGATAGCATGTATAGTATAACATCAATTGCATCTAGAAACAGCCTGTAAACATGTACTACACTATAGTACATCAAATGTAAATATCCTGACCTATTTAACCTGCGATTGGCTGTAACACACTGCCTTCTAATTACTTAGATGCATCCTATTCAGAATATATGAATCATCATCATGATAATGTAAGTGAGTAGTTGAATTTATCTCATTTTTTATAAATTTTCATTTTTTTCTACTGTGTTATATATTATATTGTATATATTTTGAACAATTTTCAAAGCCAAGATATTTTATATACTTCATACAGTTTTTTCTCAAAACCGAATATAATAAATGTTGTGAATAGAAACTTGCATTCTAGTTTTGTTATGAGTTGACTAGTCAGTCTTGGGTGAAATAAATCCTAACTGTATTGCTTATTAGTTTCTGCTAAGGTTGAATCCACAAGTTGAGCATCGTACACCCTATGAACTATTTGTGTGAAAGTGCAAATGTGACAAATACCTGTATGCCCATATATGGGTGTGATGTGACATAATCATACCCATATATGGGCGAATGAAGGGCATTTTTAACATTAACCTTAATACTCTAGACAAAACTTAAAGTAAATTAATGTACTGTACCTCCACTAACTGATATATTTCAAAATGTCAAAATTTTTATTTCCCCTAGAAATTGAAGTTGGTTATTAGCCTCGCCATAGAAGCGAAGCTCAGGGGAGGCTATTGTTTTTAGCCATGATTTTCATGCTGTCATCGCCGTTGTCGTTGTTACAAAAACAGAGAATTTATTATGCAATGCCTGAGAATGAGTGAGAAAACTCACAGCAACATAAGAAGGGTTGTAAAAAGTGCAGTTTCACCCACTCCCCATCCATGTCACACGTTCTGTTGGTTACTGATAAAATAATTTGTTTACTACTTGCACAATAACTATATTACAGTATTGCTTTACAAATTCACACACTTAAATCAACTCCATCAATGCATACTATACATTGTATTATTTTTATTCCAGAGTCTATGAAAAAATGTTTGTGATGAATATGTAGGCCTATACAGTACCTTGAAACACAGCCAACAGGCTCTATAAATAGAATGTGTACATTTATAAATATAATTATGCACACTAATCACTAAAAAAATTATCTATTGTGTGTCATGATACTATTTTTAATCTTGATATTAACACACTTGTCGGAGAAAATACTGTAGTTGTCATGATCATCGTATCTTGAGCTATCCATTTCAAAATTAGCGAACTGAAGGCTGACATGAATTGTTTACACCACATACAAACCAATCCAATTGACCAGTATATTTTTATGTACTTTTGATATTTAAGCATATTCAATTTTGGCTACAGGAATAAATGATGCAATGTTTAATATACAGTACTTGTACAGTAATATAAACATGGCCATAGTTATAGTTATTAAAATAGCAGCAAGCATTGTGAACCTTAACACCTGCTAAATTAATTAAGGGCCATGGTGGTTATTGTGTCTACGCCATCTGGTGATACTAATGCGAATAATTATAATTTTATAAAAGAATGAATGAAAAGACAAATACTGACAAAAATTACTAAAAAGTGCTACAATCTAAAAAATGACATTATTTTCATTAACATTATAATTATTAAATATCCAGATGTGCACAGATCATAAATTCTTATAAAATATCGAGAATTGTAAACTTTATTAATTTCATCTAACAGCACAATTAACTAATTATTTGACTAATAGATACCTGATATTAACAATTTATCAGCATGATTTTTTGGTACAGTCTTACAATATATTAAACTGAATTTATACCGCTCATTAAACATACAGTACAGTATGTAATGTCTGTAGGCTGGTTTATGGCAATTGTACTATTATTGTATATCATGATATATGACCAGCTAACCGTTAGCGCTAAGCGTTAGCAAATGTGTGAGAATGTCCGATCGGTTGGCGTTAACCGTTAGCGGTATCCAGATACCGCTAATGGTTAGCAAGCGCCATCGGTTAGCAAGTTGAGCATGTTTTTATCATCAACCAATCACACGTACGCGTTTACAATTTCCAGTTTCTTATTGGCCAGTGATTCGATTTGGTATCCGGATCGGGATTTTCTCGTATGGACGCACTGCAGCTAACGGTTAGCAGGATCCGGATCTTGCTAACAGTTAGCAGCCGTGTGAGAACATAGCCAATGACACCCTGTTGACTATATCAGCCCATAATAATGACAACCCTGAGTAACACCACCCAAGGATAGCATAACACCATCCCTTAACAGTCCCAACTCGAATCAACAAAACCACAGACTGACACAACTCAGGGATGCCAGTCCAGGAATACACCACCCAAAGATAACATTACCCCCGGAACAAAAACGTCCCAGGAAGATGACACCCATGGGTGATAACATTACCCAGCATAATGAAATCCTACAGCAACACCACAGTACAATGACAATACCTTATGTCTAGGAACAGTTTCATGAGTTTTGTTTGCATAAAACCTGCATGGTTTCTAATTCCTACTAAAATATACATGTACAGGTATTAATCCATGGATACATAAATAGGTTTTCCTTGAAATTCAAACTAATTGCATTTACAGCTTAAAACAGTGACTTTGTATCTTAAGGTGCAAAAGCAAAAAAAGTTCTCTACATTAAAGACACAGATGGTAAGAATTATAAATTATAACAAAGCTACTAATTAACTCAGTAGTAAAATAATCAATAAATCTTCTGTCTTTTAACCTAGGGCCCGTTCGAGCAAAAAACACCAACCATATTCCGTTTATTTCACCGGGTAATCGCGCTGAGCACTCAGCGAGTGGTCGACCGTTCGAGCAAGTTTTAGCTCACGGTAAATACGTGTAACGAAACTACTCCGGAAGAAAATTTCAACTTAAACCATGGTCAACAACCCATTGCTACTGCTGCTATAACCGGCCCACGTACACACAGTGCGGCACGGTGGAACGATAATGTAGCTCAATAATTTGTAATGGCTGCTTTAAAATCTGTACATAGGCTAGATTATTCAAGTTTATTTCTCCGAATAATGGTAAATCTACAAATCAATCGCGTAGCTTAGCTATATGCTACTAAATTTAGACTTCGTCGTGCATTTGTGAGGAGGCGAAGGAGAGCTGCAGCCACGCCTGGGCCGTTAAACCTATTGAATTTGGCGCTAGGTTGTGGGCAAAACTTTTGGAAAAACAATTAAGGTTGATTTATCATCGCCTCCGGCTCCATTCCATACACGGTATTCTACCCAGCAAAATTGTCGCGGATAATCCAGATGGAAAGGTAATTAGACTAGTGTCCGAGCGGTTTTAGAAAGTGTGTACCGGTGAATTAACTGGTAAATCGCACGGATATTTTTTCGCTCGAACGGGCCCCTACTCTTACCAAGAATGAATAAATGTATAACATCACTGTCACATATCTTGCTTTAAGATTAAATATTTGAATTATCTTGTTATTAGTGCAATAGATAATTTAACAATACCTTCAATTTCAAAAGTGTTAAATCAAGCAAATATAATTTTAGTTTCCAAAAACCTGTTCCCTCACACACACACATACATACACATTGCAAATATACTTAAAAAGATTCATGGAATTAAACTGTATTATCTAAGCATAAACTTGAAAGCTATGGTCCTCTGCCAATTACATGGATCGGTTACAAGCACATTACACACTGGATGAACTGCAGAAAACAGAAAACATGGAAAAAAACCCAAAATTAGTGATGGTTGAGAGCAACTGAGTTTTAAAAATAATGAATGGGTTCATGGGAAAGAAAACTGAAACATATTTAATGCAACAATAATACATTATTTCTTGCATAGGCAAATAAGCTGGTTGTGATTTTAATAGCAATTTTTTGTGCCAACTAATCAGGGGTTCGTAGGGCCAGATTAATATCGGGGCTTTTGGGGCACCATCCCCAGGCCACAGGTCCCAATGCGGAAAAATAGGCCCCAGAACCCCAGAAGTCTGGTTTTATGCTTTACCACTGAGTATTTGTTACAAGTTGCAATTACAGCCCAGGCCCCCACAGTCCTTTAATCAGGCCCCCAAGTTAGAAGAAGTGGCTTTCTGGGAGATCTGGTTTAAATGAGCTTTCTTAACATATCTTACTTTGCATATGGTGATACCCATCGGCACTATTTTCAGTGAGACAATTGATAATAAAGTAGTAAAAATTTGCAAATAATATTATGAATTTGAGGGAGATGGGTTATATTCCCGGGACATGCTTGCTTGTGGGAGACCGTTCCGATTTCCTGGAGACTCGCGCAACTTGCGCACAACTTGCGGGAGACTTGGGACCCCCGACTAATTGAATTTCGATAAATATACATGAAAATGCTTACATCATCGTACTGAAACTGGGCCCAACCATTTTTTTGAGCATCACGGGCTTGGAATGCACCTGTAGAAAAAATAGAAAAATATCAATTTAATAAATAATAATAACTATTATTATTATTATTATTATTATTATTTATCATCGACATCATACATTATTTAAAAAAAATATGATTAATACTATTCTATGTATGTGAAATTGAAGTTCTTATCTCTTGATCCAATAATGAATTGTGTAGAGTCATGCAATATGAGACCAAAATATATCTAAATTAGACTTAAAATATGATGAAAATATTACATGAAAATAAGTGAAAATACAAATTCCTACTTGTAAGAGATCTGAGACGGACTGCACATGCGACAAAATCATCAAAGTTAATGCGACCGTTTGTTGAATAACGCTTGACAAGGGCATTCAATGCTGCCGGGCTAAGAGTGTAACCTGGAATAAACCATATAATGTCAAACATATTATAATATAGACCTCCCAGAGATCAAACAAACTTTACAAACTGATCAATCAGAACACAGCCTGGAACACACAAATGCATCATTTAATGCTGTTGGTTTTTGGGAACTATATCCAAGGATGAAGGAGATTCGCAGAAACATCTATTATTGGTTATAAAGATATTGGATTAGTTTCGATAGATGTTTCACTGAATGAACATTTTGCACAGCCAAATCAAGATATATTCACCTAATTTTGCTGACAAGACATTTCACACACTCAGCTGATATAACATAGGTTTCAACCAACAAACAAAAAATATAGTTAAATTTAACTCTTTTTTTTAATTCAGAGAAATGTCTGCCTGTGTAAACAGAATTAGTCTTGTTTCAATTTCTATTGTAATTATCATTACTCTGTGGAAAAGAATAATAAAACAACATCCAAGGTAAATTCTTGAAATAACAATTAATATCATCATTAATAATAGTAATATTTAATAAAGAAATAGGTCAGTTTACTAAACCTACCAAAGCTGGAAATTGCTGCATGCAGCTCATGTGGCTCTACAGTACCAGAGCGATCTCGGTCATAGGTCATAAAGGTTTGCTTCCATTGGTTTAAGCTAGCCCAGAGCTCCTTAAACTCATTGAAACCCATTTTGCCTGAAAAGTCACGCTGGTTAAAGGTTAAAGAATTTTTCTCTGACAATAAAAACCATTTTGAATTCTAAAGTTTAAAAAAAAATATCAAATACAATAGACACTAGAAGCAGAAGTCCCACTAAAAATCATTGAGCAAACGGTCACAACAGGCCATTTGCTGAGCAAACTGTCACAAGAGGCCATGGCTGAGCAAACTGTGACAAGAGGCCATTGCTGAGCAAAGTGCTTATGTACACCAGGCTTATCTAAAAAATAGGGAAATGATTCCTACATTTGTCAACTCTTTCATGAGTTTCATTTTATTCACTAATATACTTTAAAAGGATACATCCAACATTGCAATCATAATGCGAGCTGTCTCAAGACTGAATTCTAAATAATATAAAAGAGAAAACAAGTACAGTATATAATTATCACTTTGATAGTATAATAATACAGTATGAAGAGCTTCTGTGTAGTTTTCCACATGGCTTTCAGTCATATCCCAATGGAATCAAAATATATTTTTACCTTCTCTTTTAAAATTTACTGTTTAGCAAAAAAAAAACTGAATACTGTAAAACCTCGAATAAAAGCCAAATTTCAAGATAGCATGGGTTTTTTTTTCTTTTTTTCTCAATATAGTACAGTACATACAATGCATAAATTTCAGAGAAACAAAATAAATTAAAAAGACGCTTTGGTTTCTACAGTAGTTTTTAGGTGATTTAATGCCCGGTTAACACACTCCATGATACAGATTGATGTTACAGTTGCCCCATTTATTGTTTTATGTAATTCGCAAAATTTACAGCATTCATTTTGAAAAGAAGCGCCCCCCCCCCCCATCTTTCCCTGTCTCAGTAGTAGCCTCGAAAAGAAACCCATCTAAAAAAAAAGCCCAGGGCTTCAATTACAGGTTTTACGGTATTATATTGGTATGGTATCAACAACTTACGCTGATAGCTTCCAGCAATGCCTGATGTTGTCAGGCAGTTCTGCAGTTCCCTAGCATCGATTTGCTGATCCTAAAAGAGATACAAATGTAAAGTATTATCAGAGAATTGATACAAAACATAAACACATGGATAGTAATTTTGTGAAGATAATGAGGGTTTAATGAAATGAAGTAAAAACTCAAGACATCAAATCAAAAGGAGAGTTGAGTGTAACAGAAAAGAAAAAGAAATATGTGAATAATAATTAGCATATAGTTATCACTCTGACAATAATTATAGATTGTACAAATATTAAAATGATTTGAATGTAATTGGACAGACTATTTTCATTAGTGAAAGTTGGAGTATTCCATTCAATGTGCCTCATTGAATGGTATACAAATAATGAATGTTTACGAGTGGAAGAATATATTTTCTTTCCCTTGACTGTTCTATTCGACGAGGCAGAACGGTCAATCTTTCAACGAATCAAAATATTCTTTCCATTGCGTGAAAAAAACCATTCATTATTTGTTTTATAACACACCTAAAATATATTCTTGTCATTTGATATTTTATGAAAAAAACTACCTTTTTCTGAATGGAGATTCTTGTCATTTTATATTTTATGAAAAAATCTACCCTTTTTCTAAATAGAACAGCCAGCACCTCTCTTTAACTAATCAAAAGGTTATATTAGGTTGAAGTCATATCGTATCCTAGGCACCGTGTAATGGGCAAAAATGGATGGAAAGAAAGTGCATGGATGGGACTAGAATGCATAGACGAAATTAATTTCCAGGATGGATGACGAAATGGGGTAAATAACCAATGTCACGTGATACGAAATCCACCAATCAAATGACAGGGGTCTATTTTGGTGTGTTATAAAACATGCTATCTGTCTATACATCTTTCATTGTTTACAACTTGCATATGAAAAAACAACACAGTGTTACTTACTGCACCTGCCACCGCTGAGAAGTAACCCCACAATGGATCTGCCTACATAGAAAAGACAATCATTCAAATCTGTTTCCACAATTAAACTACAGAATTTTTTTCACTACACCATTAGGTAATTTTGAAATTATGAAACTAAAATTTGTATCAAATGAATAATGCTTTATTTACATTTATGATATTTACAAACAAATACAAGTTATACTAAAAAGTAAGAAAAATAATAATAATAATATATATGATACTGATTCATTGTCTTGACTTTTTAATTAACTTTCCATCATAAATACAGGCTACCACTCCAGATAGGCCTGACTTACAAAGATCTATGAGGTTCATCGTCCCAACAACTGTTTCTCCAGTTGCAATACTGTTTTGCCGTTAATAATAAATTAATGTAATTAATAATAACAAACACAACATTTTTAATGAATATCCATACTGTGTCACGATTAAAGAAGAATATATAATTAACAAACCTTACTTGAGCTATTTAATTAGCTCAAAATAAACACTGTACCTGGAGGAAAGCATTGCACAAAGCGTACACTAATATAAATTTTGTATAGCAGAAAAGTAGTAAAATGTACAGTAGTAAAAAAGCTACCATAAATATATATCTCTCTACATTAATTTATATAATTAATTAATTTAATGAAATTAATTTTTTTTTTTAAATAATTTTCTACAATCAATAAATTAACAATAATAATTAATAATCAATTCAGTGTAATTAAATGTCCATATAGTGGGACATGTTGAGAGTACAAGATTATATTGCTATTGTCTTGTATGTAAAGCCATGCAGTTCAGAGCTTTGTATATTAGTAGAACCCACCTATGTTAACAGTCGATTCACACTGCAATCTAGTGTAAAGACCTGTCCAGACTATCAAATTTTACTTGACAAAAACATGTGACATGCTTAAATATGGTCATGATGACATCACATCATTACCATATATAGGCACATCATGACTATGGGCATACAGTTTTTGTTGTCAAAGAAAATTTGATAGTCTGACACTACTATTCTACTGTAGCATTGTCAGCTTATAGTTCAACAATACACCTCCCTGATGTGGTGTCTAGAAGAGGAATCTATGCTCTACTATTAGTATTATTATTGTGATGGCCATTCCTCCAATTGTAGTACCCTTCGAAGGGCATGGTAGATATTATTGTGCTAGTCATTCCTCCAATTGTAGCACCCTTCCTAACAAGGACATTTACAATTAAGGTCCTTGCATTACCACAAAGCAGCATTGATAGATAGGGCAAAACATACAGTACACACACTCATCACACATAAAACAACAATTCAATTAGTATTGCCAGCTGTATTTTTTTATTTTTTAAATGCAAGGTTTCAATTAATCAGTTCTTTTAATGATTTACAATTTTAATGTATCAACATACAAAAGAGAGCAAGTGAAATCCTGGCCAGTATTCAGTCTGTGTGAGGGTGGAGCATTGCTAGCAAAGCGAAAACAGTGACCTTGTTTGTAGCTCGGTTGAAGGATGTACTACAGTATACTTTGAATCCCGTGTGATAACCATTCATTTTCAAGGCTTTACTGACATGTTGCACTTCTTGCGGTCTTGAGAGTTGCGGTCAATGATGTCGTGGGCCAGGGGTGACACCATTTCTACCAGTCGGGGAGAGCTGGTCCCCCATCAGGGGGGAAAACACTTCTCCGAGATGAAGAAAGAATTATACATATATTTTACATATTAGTAGACTCCAAAATCGTTCAAGTAGGTCTCTGAAACCCCTAAATTGTCATAGTAGCCCCCTCAATCACTTCCGAGACAAGCAATACTTACATTCTCGTCGGGGTGTTGACCCCCCCCCACTCACGTCGAAAACATAGAACTCTACGATGGGCAAATCCTTGCGGCATCCCTGTAGTGGGCTATTCTGATAAGTGTGTTACAAACTGCCTTCTTGGTGGATGGATGATTACACAAGCGATCGTTTCTCTCGGTGTGGGTTGGTTTTTTTACAGACTGAATACAATATGACAACGTACCTTTATTCTACCTGGTATGTAAACAAAACATCCAAGAAAGGATAAAGATTGGTTGTGTTCCTGCTTCCATACTTAAGGCAACTGCCTTGTGCTGGGAATTCATGTGATCCAGAAAACCATAGAGGTCAGCTTTGTTGTGATACCAAATGATGATGGTGTCATCAAGGTATCAAAATGTTACCAAAGTTTTGGTTGTTAAGTGGTAGACTGGAGAGCTAGCATTTGAAGCAGGTGGACAGTAAACACAGCAGAAGTAAATGATGAATATATTCTGGGTAGGGAGAGTAGGGTCAACTTGAGAGAGGATGAGGATGCTTGGCTATGAGGCAGGCTTCTTTTCCGGTACACTGGCGAATACTGATATGATGTCAAGCTCACAAGAGTGTCCGCTGTTTGAAGATATACATCCTTGATGATCTTCATAGTGAGTAAAGTAACTGGGCTAAATTTTCAGCTGGGGCGTATGTTGGAGATACTCAGGAAGAAATGATGGGTCGTAGTGGAATGACCGTTTTTATGGATTTCTGGTTGGTCAATAGTCTGGGAAATGTGGATGCTGATGGTTAAAGTTGGTGAAATTTTATAGCACCGCAGTTAAAAAAAAAAAAAAAAAATTAAAATTAAATAAAAATAAAAGAACAAATTAATATTTAAAAAATGATGAATTAACTCAACAGAGGGCATGCCTTCCAGAATAAATTTTAAATATTAAAATAGTTAACAGAATACCAAGTGACAGTAGAATAATAATGAACCATTCCGTTAAAATATTTAACAGAATACAAAGTGACAGTAAAAGAATAACGGAGTAAAGATATAGAAACACATGCATTTGTGGGACAAGTTAGTAATCCTGGCCGTGTTTTGGTTGGGCAGTGGTTAAGTTTGATCGACACTCGTGAAAGGTCCATTATTGAGTGCTTCTGTGCCAGGAGCATCTTATGATAGCAATAAAATAACTGCTGCGGTAAAGAAAAATAATACACTGTAAAAATACTGTAGCGATTTTTCATTAAGCCAAACAAAAGGAAAAACAATCACAAAAATTATAATTTTAAAAACGAAATATAATTAGAAAATCAATTGTATTTTCATACGGTTTTGATAATTTGAAGAAAAGTAAAAAAAATATTTTTTTCAGTAAATCATTTTAAAAAAACAGGGTATATTAATACCGTTCTATTTTTCCCCCACCAAGCCAAAGAAAATATAATGATAAGAATTTACTTGTTAAAGTATTTCAATTAATACTGTATATATTCATTTTGTATATTAAAATTAATAATAATTAGAATTACAAAAACTTTGAAAATTTACCATTGGGGCTGCTCCTGGGTAACCAGCACCGGGATAACCTGCTGGGGCTGCACCTGGATAGCCTGCTGGGGCACCACCAGGATAGCCTGCTGGGGCACCACCCGGGTAACCCTAGAACCAAGGACAGGAAAACAAAAATCAACAATAGGGCCAGTGAATTTAAAGTAGATTTTAAAAAATTAAAGCATTTACAGTACTTTGCAAGGGTTTATGTATGTTATTAGTAACAGTTACCAATTTGCCGGACCTGTAATGGGTATGGATTTTAAAAGTGAAATGATTTTAGATTCACACTCATCTAATAGGGATGTAAATACTGTAGAGCACATTTAAATTCAGGGAGAGATTTACTGTACCTCTCTTGAATTAAAAGACCACCCGACTAATTCAACAAAAATAAAAAGGGTCTTTTAACTTAGTTTTGAAACATTTCAGTCATTACTGCTTGCTGTACTAGCTAGCTGGAAGGTTAATTTATCAGAACTATAAAATAACATAATTCAATTTGCCCGCCCACTCCAAAATTGGATGTACACTAATTAATAATAATATGGTGTACTGTACATGTGTCAAGGTAAAAAATAGCTCCTTTTGATAACCTGTCTATAAATTGATCTTGCAATGTCCCAGTAAATACTAATTAATGATAGTGATTATAGACCCCTTCGGTGTTTATATTGGCCTTGTAGGCCCTACCCTAGGAGGCAATGGATTCGACGATTTAATTTCTGTTTTGATACTGTATAAATTATATCAATCAGTTAAATCAATCAATCAATTTCCTTTTTCTATGATCAATCAATATGCACTTTTCCAAACTATGGAAATCTGCCTAGTGATATGCGTAGTGCTTCCATCAAGCAAGCTCATCTCCTTGGCCTACAGTAGCTCTCACATGCTTCTCCGATTCGGACATAAGCTTGACCTTCAAATTGTTTTTGTCCTGCTCTGTTTGCTACGGCAGGCCTTATCATCCAATCGTTTATTAGCAGGGCATTTTACCGGGCCTAGGTGGTGGGGGACTTAGCCGGGGATGTACGTTAAAACGATGCCCCACATTGCTGGGATTTTCACATGCACGTAACCGTTTCGTAAATTACATCCCCGGCTAAGCCCCCGCTAGGCCCTAGTCCAGCAACTACATTTGCATAAATATTTGTATACATTTTATATGTCAATTTCGTCTTTTTGGCATAACCAGTGTCCTGATTCCTGTGCATTTTTCATACAGCACAGTACTTACTGAATCCACTGCCTACCACGGCCCCTACCACTACCTACCCGTAGTGCACTACAGGTGTTTCTGATAGGCCAATCATGTAAACAACGAAAGGGGTCTATGTGGTTTCATGAGATCCCTCAGAGGTATATTCCTTTTGTTTTCCTCTGCAAAATATTCATGGATAAAATAAAAAGATATTTTATTAATGTCTGTGCATGCACACTCTATTTCCTAATGATTTTCTGCACAAATTCAAGTTATTTTCAGTAGCTACTGTGGGCCTAGCTCTCACTCCCTATCTCTCCCTACAGCCTACAACCTCTGACGTTGTAGGCCTATGCTAGGCCCACCCTTATCTTACCCTACCCACCCACAAAAAGGCAGTCAGACTGGGTTTACAACTACTACTTGGGCCTACTGTATGGACAACTATGCCAGCCTAAGGGAAGGCCCAACTAGGCCAGAGCCTGGCCTAGCCAAAAGAGATCAACCAACAAACCAACACTACAATAAGGTTATGGAAATGAAAAAAAATATATAAAATGTCTTAATTACAGCTCCATAGCCTGGATATGCCATCTTCAGATACTGTACTCTTGTTAAACTGTTTTAACGATAAAATGCAATGTTGTATGAGACGAAGGCGTGTCTAACTTCCTCGTACAGAGTGCTAGCTGCATGCAAGCTTGCTGCTGCAGTGAAAAAATACTAAAAATGTTGTCAAGAATGCTGCCCTCTACGATACACAGTAGTTAAAAATAGATTTTAATCTCTCATTTACTAAACAATGTATGTTATTAATAGAGGGTTCTTATCAGTGATTACCGGTACGTGTATTTCAAAACGCTTCGCGTGTTACATTATGTCTGTCGTCCATTTTTTAATACCAATGATTTCACAAAATCGTTCCTAACCTGTATCACAAAATGCTATACAGTAGCATGCATTGCATTATATATTTGCCAGCTTATCTAACCGTTGATTTTTAATAATGTGGTATGAAATTGATTGTCTCTGGTGATTGCAGATTGATCTATATAATATGAAGAATGTTATCTATAGGCCTGCAGATGTACAGGACATTACAACGTTTCTTTTTTCAGGTCCCAAAAACACCCAAATTAATGAAAATTTAAATGAAATATTCATGAATTATGTGTTTGAGAAATCTATTATGTAAGACCCTCAAAATGCTACTTTGTCGCTTTTCTCACAAACCCCCTCCAAGGCCTCTGCCACTGGACCACCAAATTTCAAAAAGTCCACTTTTTAAGACCTATTATTTCACTAAAATCGTTCCTAATTATCGTGAAATGCTATAATATGCATTACATTTTTTTGCCCGCTCTTCTACCCGTTGATTTTTAAATGTGCTACGAAATCTGTTGGAAATTATCAGCTCCAGTGGTTGTAGGCCTACAGATGTAAAGGACATGAAAAATTACAGTTTCACAGTGGTGGATTCAAGGGGGTGGGGGAGAGCCCCCTAAAATTATAAAAGAAATGGAGAAAAAGAAAAATCATAATTAAAGTTTGTCTGAGAGTGCCATTTCCGGCCACTTTGAGGTGCCATAATCATAAATTTTCTTACCTCAGCCCCAACCATGGTGGGGATGAGGTGGTATTGACCATCAGTCTGTCCAGGTCTCACCCTTCACCCCACCCTCTATTTCTCTTGCTTTACTGTAGATCCCTAGACAATACTCAAATGAATGAAAATCTATTTAGGATATTACAAATTACGGATTTTAGAAATCCATTAAAAACGGCCCTCAAAATGCTAATTTGTCAGAGCTTTCAGATTCGCCCCACCCTCGCTGGCCTAGGCAGTCGCCCACTTCGGTTGCAAAACGCACCCCTCCATCGAAAATCCTGCCTACGGGCCTGTAACACCATATGCACAATAATTATATCAATATAATCAGCCGGTCTGCCATGTTGTTTTTATTTTCTCAACCGGCCATCCGTGTTCAATATCTAAACAATATTCTGTTTTAGTAGGCCTATCGCATTTAATTTAGGCCTACAGTATTTGGAACATGATAGATGACGACGATCAATTATATCCGTGCGCACGAGTTAATTACTGTGTAAGCAAACAATATTATTCAACCTGGACAGCTATTATGAAGGTATACGATTAAGTAAATTATAAACGTTAAAGTCGTCAACTTTGTCAGTATGTATTCGGTAAACCAGTACTACCGAAATCATATTCCTGTACTGTATACATTGATTCACGTCTATAAACGGAAGAGATGAGAGAGAGATCAATCGAGAAGAGTGACGGTTTGGCATATCGTGCATGGTGCCAATAATTTTAGAATACATTGATCAAAATGTCATTGCTTCTCTTTTAAAGTTATGTTTTGCTATTTATTGTACTTTCTGTATGCCGGTTTATAAACACATCCAGGTGTTCAATGTCTTTTATAACGTTGTGAATAAGGTATTTCTCAGTCTGTATTGCTTGCGTTGGACCAGTGATGGCGCCAGGATTTGCCCGACGGAGGAAGATCCGAGGTCCTCTGTGACGAAAAAAAAGTGGGCGTGGTCAAATTTGACAACTTCAAAGGCTTATTTATCGACTTTTGTGTCTACAGATAATTAGAAAATACATTATATATTTTTTCTCCCCGACGAATTGTGGTTTTTCTAACCGACGAGGGGGTGGGGAGCTGTCCCCGACAGGGATGACCTTAGTGGTCCAAAATGACCTTAATGGTCCAGGAATGTAAAGGAAATTGTTATCAAGGGAAGTATAAACGTCTACATGTTATATCCAGACTTAAAAAGGTCGGGATACCCATAGAAGATTTGGTTGCTATATATCAAACGTAAATTAGGAGTTGTTTGGAATCATGCAGCGCCTGCTTGGCACTCGGGCCTAACAACTGAGCAAAGTAACTTAATTGAATCCGTGCAAAGGCATGCGTGTAAGATAATGTTGGATTGGGACTACGTATGTTGAGTACGAAAGTGCGTTAAACATTTTAGGGTTAAGTTTCGCTGCTTGAAGGAAGCTGTGTTTGCTGTTGGTTGCTCCAAGAGTACTACGATGGCCCGTAGTGTCACGGAAATAACTTTCGAAATTCACGAAAAGAATTTTCGATACCACACACACACACACGGCACACTTTAAAAAGTCACGGCACACTTTCAAAATTCACCGCACACTTTTAGAAA
Source organism: Anneissia japonica (assembly GCF_011630105.1). Lineage (NCBI taxonomy): Eukaryota > Metazoa > Echinodermata > Crinoidea > Comatulida > Comatulidae > Anneissia > Anneissia japonica. The sequence continues at coordinate 614,830 of NW_022727435.1, forward strand.
CCACGGCACACATTCAAAATTAAAGGCAACAACTTTCGAAACGTCACGGCAACAACTTCTGAGACATCATATAGCAAACTTACAAAATTTACGACAACAACTTTCAAAATCACAACTTTCGCCGTGGGACAAGCTTCCGCAGTGAGGTTCACGGCAAAAGTGATACAAATTTAAATTACTTAAACTTTTGACGCAGGCGAGAACATAGACCTTATCGCGAACCAAGAAATGTCAACAAAATATCAAATAAAAATCTCTACAAACATTTGAACAATAATAAGTATGTATTTTATAAATTTTACAAACTTTACATGTATGTAGGCCTATGTTATGTACATGTTCTTTTCTTAAACAAGTGTCTATCAACTAAATTGTCCTAAATACACAATACCATACCTCATAAAAATGCCTACCCATGTAAATTAAGGATCCACCCCTACAAGAACACTTCCATAAAACAGTTAATTTTTGCTAAAACTATAGGCCTATGCAGCTATATAACAGCTCTCGGCCAAGAAAAGACGCAGCTGTCCCTCAAGTACGAGTTGAACGTTTGAAATAGTGCCAGGGGCGGATCCAGAGATGTCCAAAAGGGGGCCGAAAGTGGGACCGATCGAGATAAAGCTACCCTGGGGGTTCCGGGGGCATATGCCCCCGAGAAATTTGTGTGTTCTAGACGCCCGAAAATAACCTCTGAGGCGTTTTGGGAGGTTCATTTTTTCTTTTCTTTTTTTTTTATCTTCCAAAAGGGGACCAAGGCCGGTCCGCCCCTCCCCCAACTAAATCCGCCCCTGAGTGGTGTCCCTTTTCTGACACATTTTATTACGTACCATAACCACTGAGGTTTAAACTGAGCTCATTACTTGTAACTCACTCGAGGCTGTGAAATGTTGTAATGTTGTTTTTTATTGTCTTTTTTTTCCCTTTTTTTACTTCATGAAGACATGTAATTCAGCAGTGAGGCTGCGAATCTGAGGCGGATCCAGCAGGGGGATGGGCACGAGGGGGTTGGGGCGACCCCGTTTTGCAACTAAACTTTAAAATTTCAATGCATATATTAAATAGGCCTATGTTGTGCGCCCCACCCCCGTTTGAAAAATTCTGGATCCGCCCCTGCGAATTGTATGAAGTTGTGAATAAAAGTTCTTGAAAAACACTTCTAAAACCATTATATTAACCGGTTATTCGATGACTGATTAATGCGAACGGCTATAGTTTTTGCTGAATATTTAATGGCCTGGTCGTAATAGCTGCAGATTAATACCGTACCGTAAGCTCTGCCCATAATAATTTAAAATGCTCGTTTGAGGTATGGTTTAACTAGGTCAAACAATGCATCACTGGCCATCTATAGTTAACCGTAACCTGCATATTAACCCCGCCATTGTCCAATATTCACTAAAAATCATAGTCGTAGTAGACCCAGGCCGAAATGTATTCGGTAAAAAGTATTGAAAACAAAGGATAACTCGAACGTAAAAGGTATCATAAAATTGTAAAGTGGATTAAACCATTTTTGAAATCGTGCATCAAATTGTTGGAGAGTAGGCTATTTGGGTGAAAGTGCTGATAAACATCTGACTTTTAAGTTTTATTCTAGCTGGCTAAGAGAAATTCAAATTTATTAAAACAAGACATATCAGCAGTATTGAAGAGCTGTCCTAATTGCAATTGCGTCAAAACCTCACACACCCACCCACAACAATAAACCCCTGAGATACAAGCTCATAATTTGTATTTTATTGTGTATACGTATTTTAAACTGAAAAAAATTAAGACAAAATTCTCATTCCGACTCATTGTAAATCTGCTAGGATCTAGATGGGAAAAACAAATATCTGCCTTGTACAGTACGGTACTTCCATCTACGCGGAACTCCCTACAGACAGCAATGAGCCCTTGTCAGAATATAATCGAATCACGTTATAAATTTATAGTTAATGTATACAACGAACACTAAAAAACGTGAATATGATATCAAGCTTATTTTTTTTGTACATCTCATCAAGAGCGGATGAAATTTACAAATAGGCATACAATAACAAAGGATGATATACTCGGTTTATACAGGACCAATAGAGATTGAAAATTTTATTTAAATCCATACCGTAAATAATAATATCGAATAATGTTATACCGTGGTCTCCGTGTGTTTTGTTGAGAAGGGATTTTGAGGGGGATTTTATAAGAGGGAGGCATTTATTTTTTTGAATGTAAAATAGATACGTATATCCAAATTATTCCCTTTAATTTCACTGAAAATATGGGACTACTACAACACATTATTATCCTTAAAGTGTGTTATTGTGTGATCAAAAAACTAATTTATCCCAACCAGGTTAGAAAAAATGGTAATTCTACTGGAGTAGAACATCAACAGTGTTGAAATTTTGAAAGTGATGTCGCTTCCAACAGTTTTTGTTTACTGTCTTCGCGGGAGGCGTTTATTCCAAATGAAGCTATGAAGGGAGCGTTTATACGAGGGATTGCATTGCACATATTATGAATATAATAATTC
>NW_022727435.1:617664-653680 GCF_011630105.1 Anneissia japonica
AGATGTGTATGAGAGACAGATACAATAACAAAGGATGATATACTCGGTTTATACAGGACCAATAGAGATTGACAATTTTATTTAAATACATACCGTAAATAATAATATCGAATAATGTTATAGCGTAGGTCTCCGTGTTTTTTGTTGAGAAGGGATTTTGAGGGGGCTTTTATAAGAGGGAGGCATTTATTTTTTTGAATGTAAAATAGATACGTATATCCAAATTATTCCCTTTAATTTCACTGAAAATATGGGACTACTACAACACATTATTATCCTTAAAGTGTGTTATTGTGTGATCAAAAAACTAATTTATCCCAACCAGGTTAGAAAAAATGGTAATTCTACTGGAGTAGAACATCAACAGTGTTGAAATTTTGAAAGTGATGTCGCTTCCAACAGTTTTTGTTTACTGTCTTCGCGGGAGGCGTTTATTCCAAATGAAGCTATGAAGGGAGCGTTTATACGAGGGATTGCATTGCACATATTATGAATATAATAATTCAGGAACAAATGATATAAACATTATAATCGTATATAAAATAAATTTATATGTATGGCCTATATATAGGCCTATATATATATATATATATATATATATATACTATATAAATATATATATATATACTATATAATGTAAAAACAATGAGAAAACGATGTACAATGATTAAAATATAACCGTATATTTCGATAGCGCCTGCTATCTTTATCAACATTAAACTCACTTTAACCATGGAGGAATTAGTTTAAACTAATTTATCCATGTTTTAACGTTGATAACGATAATCCGTTTTAACTTTCAACGTGTCATTTGATGTATCAGTATATGCACTAATTTTAAGATAAATACACCCTCGACACCCAGCCATATACACTTTTGTCTCTCCAATTAAATTACATTTATTACATTATAAATAGCAAATGTTAACATTTTTCTAAGTACAGGTAAAATTTCCATAGATTATGGGGCAGTTAGAGCCACTTAAAAGTACTACTATAATGGATTTGAAATGGCGGCAGGTAGGCCTAAAATGAAATACTGTACGTTCTTTTCACGTGACCCGCTACACATTTAAAAACATGAAATTAGAAAGTGGTTTAGGTAATGTTTTCCTGTGCACCAATCTTCCTGTAAATATAATTTTCATCAGTTGAAGAGGAATATGTGAGTGTGATAAACATCTCCTCAATAGAGTTTTGAAGCGGGGCCTGGCCCTTCTTTGGTGACGACTTGACTAACTGATGCACGAAGGCTTTCTTGGTTGGGAATCGGATCCGAACTATAATGCTGGTATATAGTACTCGACGCACACACGCCGTGAATTAATTTATCTGCATGGTCTGTAAAATGGTTTTAAGGAAAGTAGGCCTACCAAGTATGTATAGTGTCAGTTGTTCTGTTAGCCCACTAACAGAATAGTAACCATAATCCTGTACAATATCAAATTCGAATGTTATGTAAAGAAATAACTGTTGACAACCGGGATTCGATTTCTACATTTGCAGTGGAAAATCAGGTAAATGGTAATAACAATTTCATTTTAAATTGTAACTTTCTTTCCGTTTTTTTTTTAAAGGAAAAAGTAAACATTATAGGCCTACAGGCATATAGGCCTATGGTTCACATTTCATCAATGTAGGCTATATTATTAGTATGCCACTTTATTTTTTATTACGTGGAGAAAATTCGATATACTTAAATTGATTAAGTTATAAATGCCTTCACCATTTGATATCTTACTAATGGATATATCTTCTTACTCATCTGTAACCGTATCGTGAGAGAGTCTACCAGGCCGCTAAAACTAAATGAGAAAAAATACAGAAAGACACTTTTACGTAATCAAGCAGCTGCGTTTATATTTGGTTTATTTCAATTGTTTCATATGCTGTATAGACAATGAGAATGGTTGAGCAGGTAAAATCCAATAAAAAAAAAACCAACTAGACGTTTCTAATTCTGACAGGCGTCTTTTAAACGATGTAGGTCATCAATCGTGGCTCAATATCTTGAGATCAATCGTTAAATCATGAAATCCCTTGAAGCAAAACACTTCATTGCCAGTGCGCATTAATAGTCTTTTGAAATACATATATCTAGAAAAAAATAAATTTATTTCACAATGATTTCCTAACAATTTTACTATGAGGGAGTGTACATACAAAGCCGGGTTTATACACCATCGCATTCATAGTGAATTTAGTGAACCACTAAACATTGGTGCGTAATGATACGGAAACGTAAACGCAAACGTATGCAACGTTGGCTGATGTTGCTAACGTACGCAAGCCTCAACGCGTTTATAACTTCTTGTGCAAGGGAATAGTGGGACAGCTCCGGTTTGCATATACTGTATTGTCTATAGACTGGTTTGCGCGAAATCTTGCGTTCCGTTTGAAGCGTGCATAGTGTCAGCAAAGCAAATGACGCCTACACCAACAGTAGGCCTACATAATGGATATCTCAACAAGTCAAGATTTTTAGATTTTCAACAGACACAACTGTGATGAAGTGTTTACTCGGAACTTAATTACGACGTCGACCTGTGAGAAAAATAACATTGCTACCCGAGTTCTGAGTTTACAGTAGAAATGTAATTATCTAATATATTGAATAGGACCTATTCAGGTGACCGCTCCTTTTTTTAATTTGTTTCAGATTACAATATCATAACATAGGCGTAGGTCTACATAAGGGATTGTGTAGATATTTAACAACATTATTTGAGCTTCAAATAGGCCTACAATATTTCATTTACAAAGTGCATTTTTCCAGAAATGTACTACGTCTACACCATGCTAAGGCAGGACTTCTTTTATACCTTGTTTCGCGAAATAAATTTTTTAAAGATCGTCAGAGGAGGGCGGAAAAATGTAAAATACAATTTTGCTTTATTATTTAGTTAATGATTTTCCCAAAAATAACCAGACGGAGAATAAAAAGAAAATGCGACTGTTGAAAAACAGTATGGTTATTGGATGGTTAAAATCTTTAAATTTATATAATTAAGAAGAAATACATCTTATTTTTGGAGATTTCAAGGCAGCGACGGGTGTAATAAATATAGGCCTCATATTTTTTTTTCTGACTAATTTCCATTTTTTCGTGTCGGCAGGTGCGCCCAATTGGCCAAAAATAAAATTTTATTTTTATTCGAAATCATCATTGTTGGCGGGCAGCGGGTACTCTAAACAAGGTATAAAAAGAAGTCTCGCCTAAACACTTGAATTTCACAAAACCTATTATTTTTATATACAATATAACGATACTGCATTAATCCTAATGATGCTTATAGTGGTGTAATATCGATGTAAAAACATTGCATGGACAACTTTTTAAAATAGTCAGCAAGGCATTACGATGCACCATTTTAAAATGTTTAGTACGCCTATAAGATATTTTTCATCACTATCTGGTACATTGTTTATTTTTTTTACACTATTTTCGTAACATAAACAAGCGGAACATAAATAGCACAATGACCAGCTGCATACCTATTAACTGTTTCCTAGCTTGTTCGGTCCGCTTGGATAACGAAGGTATACCTACATGGTTGGATCGAGTACCAACAAATAAATAATTATAAAGCGAAAGATTAGAAATTTTAAATACTAAAATGTTGATAAATTCAAAGTAGAGAAACATTCGGCAATTTTTAAAACTTAGGCCTATATGAAGAGAAGCAATATCAGTAAACTCATTGGCACAAAATTATGAATCCGTACAGTTAAGAGGCTAATGATGAACATATTTAGACCTTACGATCGTTCCGTTGTCTTGACTGGATATTTTCAATGCCTGCTTAACGATTATGGTAGAAAATGTTTCATTCTCGTTGGGATGTTCGAAAGTTGTTACGAAATGTAAATTAATATATCATATCAGACAGTGTAGAAAAATATACCTCTGGCTTGACTGACCTGTTGTGATAAATCTGAACAAAAAATAACAGGGGGAAAAGTATATATTGGTTATATAATCTCGTAAATCAGGATTAGAACCCGTCCAAGTGAATAACCACATTAAGGCAATTGTATATTCTCTATTTATTTCTGACTGATGATTTGATGATAAATTTCACGAGAACTTTACATGATAGTAAAAATAATATTCCAATCACAATGATTAAAAAGAACACTCTGATTTTCAACAAGGATTCCGTTGACATCCACGAACTAGTGTTATTTTCAGGTGGCAACGTTATAGTAGAACCGTTAACAGTAACACTAACAGTCGTGCCGTTACTTAATGACACAACATCCTGATTTTCATCACTGGATTCCGACAGATTCAAATGTTGACGAATATCTTCCATTTTGAAACTCCAAACGTCCCCTTCAAGTTCTGTTTCATGAGTGATACAATATATTTCCCAAAGGCTATTAAACACGGAGGTTTTAATACAAACTTAGTAATTCCCAAATAATATAGGCGAAGGCCTAAGTGTTCTCTTTGATAAAGAACTTTGAACCACGTGTTCATTACATTTTTTTGATTGAAATGCAATGTATCGTGAGTATGTTTACATGCAAAGTTTCGCAAATGTAATAAATATTCTCCTTCAGTAGGCGTGCATCATAATATCATATTTCAATGTTCCGATTGATATCGATTTTTGCTATTTAAAACAAAACGTGACGGCTGTCACTTTTTGAGCATTGTATATTCTCCATCGTTGGTTGTGGACTATTCGATTTCATTCGAATTGATGTCGTTAATTTCCGAGACGGTGCGGTTTAAAGTATAGCCCAAAGGCACGCCGATGAGCTCTTTAATGTTTTATATGGCGTAGAAGTCCTGCCAGTGATTCCAAATCATAATATTCAGTTATTCAATATTTAAATATTTAACGACTTCTGAATCAAGGATCTTACAATTCAAATAATTAATATATTGACGACTTGACGTATATACCAAGTCAAATATGCATACAATAATATTTTAAATCCGTGATTCTAAAAATAAACAGGTATACATCAGATTAATGAAACGGACTTATTTTGGATATTAAATGTAATTTCAACAGATAACAGCTAACGGGTGTTTGGCAATAAAATCTTATTTCCAAACTACACACGCACTATTGTAACCGGGATCTTTCAGAATTTAGGCTCCTATATTGGCGGCCGTCTTGATAGTAATGTTTTACCGGTTGGCACAACTAACATCTGCAAACTGATGAAGTAGAATGGTCAAAATGACCTCACAGGAATGGAACGTTTTATATTTTTAAAAAACCCCAAAAAACTAGGCGTTCAACTGTTGCCAACTCGATTTAAATCCGCATTTTTGCACCAAGTGAATTTTCACGGTTGTTCCTATCTGTTCCTACTAGGCCTTATGCCATTTTCGTAAAATTCAAGAAATAATAATAAAACGTTGGTATATCTGTTATTAGGCAGACGATGTAATTAACTGCATCGATACAATTCGCATCCTTCCGTATTCGATCATTGAATTGGAGGTCCCGTGTGGTCGATCTTACCTTTGTAACATAATAACAGCCGTGGAGCGATGGACAACTCCTCTGTAAGCTTGTGATCACGGTTATGGTTGCGCTTATAGTAACTAGCGTGTCCGGCCAGAAACAGTGATTATTATGGCACTGATAATTATATCCTCGCTAAATATTCATAGTGCCAATCACACATGAGCCGACCACGCATGCTCAGATATTGTGAACGTTATGGCGTTACAAGTGTGATGATGAGAGTTGGGTTGTGTATTGAATAAATTAACAGAAACTAAAAAGTAGGCCTATGGGAATATAAAATTCAAGATGTACCGAACCGTACAGGGTACAAAATGAATGAAACATTAAAAGGAATAAAATCGGTGTAGAGAAGAATGTTGGACATAGGCCTATGCGTCATTAAAGATATATTGTTCCATGAAAAATACAACAAAAAAATATATAAAATTAATAATAATTTGTAATTAACTTGCTCTTTTTGAAGTAAAAAACAATTATCAGCTTGAACATAGAATTTAGTGTATTTGAAAATTTTTACCCATAATTTTATAAAGAAAAATAATAGAGATACTTCCAGTCTCTGTAAGTGTTAACCAGGACACTCACGCGTCGTACAATCTGAACGGATCCTCATTAAAAAGACGATCCGTTGGGTCCGCGTCTTCGCGTGCGTTCTTCGTCGCGTTGCCGTCGTACGAGTGAGTAACCGGCTTTAAATTGAACCAAATTAAAATAGTTACACGGGAGTGTTCTAACAGTGCATGCGCGGCCTAAAAATAAGAAATGATGAATTCAAAAGGGTTTTTAATGTTAAAGTGAAATAAATTATCTATCAACATGAAAGACGAGAATAAGGAACGTACGCTAACTGTTAACTAAAGAAAACAGTTTAGACATTATCGAGATTGCAGCCATCACCACTTCTGTTTCATTCGCTTACAGTTTGTTTATCCACGCATTTTTGCCTTTTAAACTATGTAGATTCATCAACATTAATCAAAATCTACCGGTACCATATAGTAGTAGTTAATATCGTCAGTCGACACGACGTTGAAATAATACTTCCGCTTGCTGTAAAGTTCTATGAAATGACGATAGTTATATTGACGATATAGGCTACATGCTATTAGTCTTTCAATCCATTTACTTACGAGTTACCTGAACAGCGAATTTAATTAACGTAAGATTGCTAATTACATGTAACCATGCCATGGTATGATCATCAGTGGCACAACACTGAATCCGGGCGACCCTTGTGGCTTTCTGAGACTGGGATTTGTGGAATTTTAGATGTGCTTGTATTTTAACCACAAAATACAAATGACAAATTTAGGGAGCCCGGGCCGGCTGACGCCCCTTTAATCGTCACTGGGTAAAATATGCAAGGGTGGCGCCAATGGGGGACCAAGAGAGAGGACAGGACCCCCGTCTGGGAGAGCTGCCTCTCCCCTCCAATCGTCGGGGGAAAAAAATTATACAGGTATGTACTTTCTATATTATCATTAGACTCTAAAATCGATTAAACAAACCTTTGAAACCCCTAAATCGTACAATTTTTTTGGGGCTTCGCTCCCTGGACCACTTTCGAAATATTTTGAGCGACGCCGACCACGCCCACTTTGCTCTCGTCGGGGACATCGACCCCCATCGGGCAAACTTTGGTGTCATCCCCGGTAATATGACATATGTCCTACAGTCGATGTCAGACATTCTGCTGTTAAGTGTCAACAAAGCTCTTTTGGGTCAAGGTGCTAAATCGAGGACGCTATGGGAGAGTCGGGGCACTGCAGACTGATCTGGGAGAAAAGAAAGATGTTGCATATTCCTAGTAGTTGGCGCATTTTTATCGAATTTATTAACATTTTGATCTGTGCGTTTGGCTATCTAGTTTAATCCAGTGTCCGTTTCGCCGAAAACTGATCTACGTCAAGAAGCTGCACAATGACGACAGCCTTTATAACTCAACGAAATTAATGCCGTCTGTATTCTCAATCGGACTTGATAATGGAAACATATTATTTATCAAAATTTCTCCTACGATTGAAAACATTTATTATTTATCAACATTGTAATATGACATATGTCCTACAGTCGATGTCAGACATTCTGCTGTTATGTGTCAACAAAGCTCTTTTGGGTCAGGGTGCTAAATCGAGTACGCTATGGGAGAGTCGGGGCACTGCGGACTGATCTGGGAGAAAAGAAAGAAGAAAGATGTTGCATATTCCTAGTAGTTGGCGCATTTTTATCGAATTTATTAAAATTTTGATCTGTGCGTTTGACTATCTAGTTTAATCTAGTGTCCGTTTCGCCGAAAACTGATCTACGTCAAGAAGCTGCACAATGACGACAGCCTTTATAACTCAACGAAATTAATGCCGTCTGTATTCTCAATCGGACTTGATAATGGAAACATATATTATTTATCAAAATTTCTCCTAAGATTGAAAACATTTATTATTTATCAACATTTCTCCTCAGATAAACGCTGTTACTAATAATAGATAGTAACTAGAAATTGCAAATTGCAAGTGAAGTGCTGCGAAGTACAACTGCATATAAATGTTCTTCGAACAAAATTATTTATGCGAGTCAAGTGAAAATAATGAATAATAAAACTATAACAAATTTATATTGACATGAATAAAAACTATACTACACGGACAAAAATCACACAGGAATCTACATAATATACTGTATTGATCTACTATGTGGTTTGACATTTGTAGGCTTATCACGAGGTGAGAATGGCAATGGAATTTAATTCTGTGAATCTAGAAGTGTAAACTATTTTGGTAATGTAGATAAGTGATTCATCTTGGGTAATTAGGAATGGCCACAAAAGGGAAATCTCGGACGGAACCCTTTGAGGCGTTGTGCATTTACAAAAATCACACAGGCACGCAACATCAACCCACACTGGTCAGGCCTGACACTTGTTACAAAAAAAATTTAACCTGCTATCCAATAACGCGCTTTTCTAAATCCACCTGTTTGTACACATGGCAAAACAACCTACAATAGCCTACTGAATTCTGTATTTATAGAGCTCCAGCAAAATCTCGACGATGAGAAACTGCAATGTTAGCCTCCACGAATATATTTAACGTTTTTGTGGCTTCATTAACATTTTAAAAATCAAGAGCTGTCATTAAATCAAGTGCCTCTGCCTGCATACATTCATATGCCAACACGCACTGCATCACAACCAATCAAGGATGAAGAGCTCAGGATTTACATGTTATAGGCCTACCGCAAAGGGATGAATAGTGTACAAACTAAAATTAATGATTGGAAGAACCTTTAGATTTTCCTTTCTTTTCGAGCTCTGTTGTGAAGAACGCGCATTGTAACGTGTGTCCCCAATCACAAGTGCTAAGTTATTGCATTACTCAAATTACATTGTTGAAACACCATAGGGAAATTACTAAAACTGAATTTCAAAGGCTTGCGTACAACAGTATAGTAAAGTTGAAAACATAACTATTTTTTCTTCAAATCAGTACGGTATTCATTTCATCTGAAGGGATTACTATATTTCACGAAAATCGGCCACTTTTCCACAAATAATGAGAGTTGAACCCACTTTTTATATTTTAATTTTCAACGCAGATTAGATGGTTTCTGTAATTCTGCTTAAATCTGCAATCTGAAAAGATTGAAAGTATAATACATACTCCAAGTATTGAAATACACACCATCGTGTTGGGATTCAATATTTCGACATTGATTATGTCATCATCAGGAATGATTGAACTCATGAATATTAATAAGTTCTTTTTAAACTATCAAGCAAGGAAAAAAGGAATTAACCAAATGAACTGAATTTCAAATAATTTAGTACAGCATTATATTTCTTAAGTTCTCCCTAATATACAGTAGTACTTGTGACTTTTCAGTTAATTCCTTCTGTGTGGAAGGAATGGCTGTATATCTGGCGACATTTTAACTCCGAAACCATCTTTAACAGTTGAAAACAAATCATATCAAATTAACGTAATAAACAAGTCGTCGAGAGAGATAAAACATAAACTATCACACAAAGCAAAGGTTTTGAAAAAAACCCAAAAAACAGGGCAACCTCGAGCAATATGCATAATTGCTACAGAAACACTAAAACAGAACAGTACAAACAGAACAGTACAGTACTGCAATATCAAAATTCTTTCATAAGACTTCATTTGGTACCGACAGATTTGGAATTTTAATAGGATAACAGCATTCATTACGAACATTAGCAATTCCTTAAGGCTATAATTCATAACAGCAATATACATGACACTGAACGGTTTATTAGTTGACAAGCCTGTACCCCAGACATACTACAAACATTGTTGGCTACAACACTCACAATTCATACTGTATATATTTGTGATCTTTAAAGTTAGTTTGACTTTTGCAAATGGGTATATTTTATACAGAACAGAATAGAATGCAATTATAACAAATGTCAACATCCTTACTAGTGACAAATAGAAACAAATGAAAATACTTATGTATCAAGCAACTACTTTAAGAACTTCATCTAATATTAAGTGATCATGCAAAACACTTGCACATATAGGAGTATGGATCACAGTGCAGGGACCACATACAAGTGCAGGAATCACATTAAGAGAGAACATCACATATTTCTTTTTGGCTAGAATATTCATCTTATGTTTGTTTACATACACAAGCTCTCGGTCCTGAAATTGGCTGTTGGTTAACTTGCATCTATACATGTTCATTAAGATAGAATGCACTATACATGAAAATGTCAAAAACACACATTGTTTTGTAATAATTCATAGCTACTACTGTACACAGTAGCTGTTGAAGAGCATTTTCAATACAAAGAATGTCCACTAATGTACATAAAATAACCCTAACAATCCAGTCATTTTAATTGTCGAAGAAAATAATCAACATAAATGCAACAAAGAATGATGATCAAATGAAAACCGAAATGGTATACTGTACATTCTTATTTGTTCTATCAATAGTGGTAAAATATAAAAATCATTAAACTAGTATTTAGTACAATTGCCAGATTAAAAGTTTATGCAAAGGCATTTTAAAGTTCTGTACAGTACTAAACCGAGTTAAACATTCGTCTGTACAGGTACATTACTGTACAAATGCTAGGCTAAAGAATACAAACCCATCTTAATATTAAGAGGAAAATGGCATCAAATATGCAGTAGTACAGTATTTGTGATATGATCAATTAATATTTTGCAGTGCGTAATATGCAGAATTGAAACCTGTTAATTTTGTGCCTTTTACATTATACAGTAGAATAATCCAAGATTATAATTAAAATAATACCTTAATAAATAATGAAGGCATTTCTACAAAATGTTAACAATGAAAGGTTTTATTGTTATCATAGGTTTGAACGCACTGAGCTTGTGAAGCAATTTTAACGATTAGCAAATATTGAATTCTAGCAAGAATTCCAAGACCTATCGACTCATGGAGCTTTGAGTAAGAGCATTGTGAATTCCCTGGGACACTATGGGATAAGATACCATCGATGTAGGAACACTGAGTGGGACTTGCACCTGTGGTGCCATCGCTGAACCCATAGACACAGTGGTAAGACCGGTCGTCAAACTGCTGGTCAGACCTGGTGCAAGAAGCTGGTTCTGCTCTGCAAGTGCAACAGCTGTAGCATCCTGCCCGATAGCAGTGGTCTGACCTATAATCATAGCGGGCGTGGATGCTGTTGCATGAGACAGAATGGCTGTTGAGTTGTTTAACGAATGCGTCGCTTGACTTTTCACAGCGGAGGCCTGTCCCCCCATTCGCTGTGTTCGCAAGCATGCATTTTGATCTAGAAGGACTTCATTCGCAGCAGTTAAGTCGTTGACCTTCTTTTTCAGTTCTTCAACTCGCCTTCGAAGAGCGAAATTCTCCTCCTCAAGTTCTCTTGAGGAGTCCCTACCAGGGAGCATTCTATCCCTATCGAAGCCATACATGTCATAAGATGAAGTGTAGCGACGTCGCATGCGATCATACTCGTACTCATCAAAGCTTGGTGGCCTTGAGTCATACGTATCTCTTTGCACATTCATGTATTTCATTCTGCGGCGCATTCGCTGCTCATACTCGTAGTCGCCCTGGCTTATATGCCTGTACTTGCATTTCATTCCGCGAGAGCAGTCTCCCTTCAAGTAATCACGACAGATTGGAATGTCGTCTGGGTCATAATTGTTGCCAAGTCGATTATCTTCAACACCAGGTGGAAGTTTCCCAGTTTCACGGTAGTATTCTTCCTCCTCTCTAGAGCAATGGACAAACTTACAGTTTATGCGGCGACATTCACGGTTTTGATAGTCGTGACAGAACACGGAAACACCTTCGCTTTGTACTCCGTTGTCAGGGTGTCGATATTTACAATTTTTGCCGCGCGTGCACACATTACGCTGAAAGTCGCGGCAAATGTCATTGCTCTCGTTATTGCTTTCCTCCATTTCCTTTGATTTTGGCATTCAGCTGGATATAGCAGTGATAGCTCTGCGCTTGCTTGCCTTCTAAGGCTCTGTTTGGTGACGCCGATGCTTTAGATGGGTTTGCTGCCGCACAACTTAGCTGGCGCAACTGGAAAACAGAACATACAAATTCGCAGCTGAAGATAGATATGTCAACAAAAGCAAAATATTTAAAATGTTACAAATTAAAGCAAGAATAATAAGGAAAACAGACATTTAGCACAAAGTACCAAATTTAAAATTGTTAATGTACAGTATTGATATTAAGAAATGTAAACAGAATTCCCTTTTTTTTTTACATGGGTATTGGAAAATCTAAGAATTTAATGTTCATTAAAAGTAGTCATTAATATTTTAAAAAAAAATCATTTTCAGGATTAAACAAAATTCTGGAAGTGCACTACAAAAATTGATGATTGGAAAATAACATTATTATTTTAGTAGTCTATCATGGTGTGTGGGGCGACAGGAACGGGTATGCTTTGTATTCAATTTGAAAATGACAGGAAAAGAATGAAGGGAAGAGAAGTTATTCAGTTCGGAAAATGTGAAGTTATAAATATAAAGTCTGTATAGAACATTGCTGAAGTATATCATGAACGAGATCCCTTTATATTGAAAGCAACGTAGTAAGCAGCAGTTTACATTCTTTTAATTTGCAACAGTTGATTTTCAGATATAACATTTACCTGCTCAGGTTTTGCAAGGAGCGCACGCAGAATTATCAGTATGTTTGCAAGATCTTGTTCTCGGCAACCAAACGCAGCTGTGAAAAAAGAGGGCGGTATTGTTTAATGCTTTGTTAACTGTGCAGCACAGCCAATATTCCAACTACCTTAGAAAAAAAATCTATTATATGAAGTATGGTACAGATTGAGATCTGACATGAATTGACCAGATGTACACATTTTCATAAAATCAAAGTTTATGCCAGTACTACCATAAAACCTTGAATTGAAGCCCTGGGCTTATTTTTATTCCGAACTTTGGATGGGCATCTTTTCGAGATGAGCTTCTTTTCAAGATGGGCTTCTTTTCGAGGCTACTTTTGCAAAGTAAAGAGGGAGGGGGGGAAGGCCTTGTTTTCAAAATGAATGCTGTAAATTTTGTGAATTTATCCTATAAAGCAAAAAAAAAAAGGCCACTGTAACATCAATCTGTATCATGGACTGGATTTAACTGCCATTAAATCACATACCTGTGAATAGGCCACTGGCTTCAATTCGAGATGGACTTCATCTTGAGATTAAGCCCGTTGGGCTTCAATTCTACAGGTTTTACGGTATTTTAAATTTCGTTCCAAGATATTCATACTTCTGACCTGCCAACTCACCCAATCCTGTTGGGTGTCACCCGATATTTAAACAAATCTCCAGTTCTCTCGATCGAATGTAATTTTCACCCAATTTCACAGGCCACCCTCCCTCTCCAAAAATACTCCGATTTATGCGTAATTTGATTGATTTGATCATTATTATTCAATGTATTCGCTGCCTGCTCGCTTCGCAGTGCAATAAACAAGCAGCCGTTTTCAATTCGAATGTCGCCACCAACAGCCAATGATTTGTAGTGACGTGACTTTTTTGGTATTTTGCATCATCTTATGGTTAAATTCTGGAAACCTCCAGATTTTTTTATGATTCTTTTAAAAAAATCTCCAGATTTTCATGACCCAAGGGTTGGCAGGTCTGATACTTAAAGTATCTGCACTGCTGATGCATATGATTAAAATTATAGTTCAGATAATTTTCTTACTTTTATCATAGTGTATTTCTTTTTATGACTGTGGCAGTTAAGTATAAATAAATTAATCTAATATTAAATTAGTTTAATAATTCCTCCATGGCCTAATCTACAGTAAACAACAGTCAGAAGTCAGTAGGTCAAGGGTTATTCTGCAAAGCTTGTTTATATCAATTTGTCATTTTATTTAAAATAGTAAGGTTTAATCAAAATGAATGAGATGATTGATGATGGTGTCTGGGCCAGTAATAAGCCATATTGAAGGATGTGCTACACGGCATTACTCACCAAGTACAATACAGGTAAAAATGCTTATTAATATTACAACTACTGTACTTGGTTGGGGGCCTACAGTAGGCAGTTAATATTTAATTTCCACATTGGTTGGTGTAAATTTGTGGATTTTCAATGTGTTTTTACAACTTTTTACTTTTTGTACACTGCACTCAGCTGCAGTCAACAACACTCTTTATACCACCTTGATTTGTGTAATATTTTTAAAATCAACATCGTCTATCATCAGGCATAGCTACTGTAGCCTAGGCCTATCCTATCCAGTTTTAATAGGCAGGACAGACTCCTATTTAAATTATCATTTTTAGTACACGAATATAAAAATTTGTTATGCAAAAAAGCAAATAATACATCACTATACATCTAATACGTGGCTTGATTGTAGAATACCGTGGAAAATTGTTGAAATTTAACTGATTCAACTGGATTTCTCGTACATACAGTTTTACGACAATCACGAATTGCGTCCTCGCATCGATCACGTACCAGGAAACAAATGTTAGAAATGGCGTCGCTTAACGCCCTCTTTTGACGAATCTTTATCTTTCATGCTTGTTCGTTTGTTGGTACATGCAATCAATTATGTTTGTTTTGGTTTTTTTGACGTTTTGTTTTGGTCGGCTTTGCTTTGCGTCAGGTCAGGACAGGCCTAGCCTAATAAATAAGAGGCTGTCATTACAAAGTAGTCTTCTAGAATATAATACAACCTAGGCTAGTGAGCCAATTGTTTAGGCCTGGGCCTAGCTAACCAGCCTAGGGGCCTATTATTAATAATAATACAAGCCTCTGCCGCCCCAGTTTGTTTATTTTGTGTCAGTGTGATCATGACAACAAGGAGGCCAGGAACAAAGATCGGCAACTGAAGAAGGCAGTCAAGCGGCGCTCCTCCTCAGTCCGGAGTCCTACCTACTCGCTTAGAGTCTAGGCTTGACGTTTGAAGTAATTCGGACCGAAAACAAGCTGTATTTATTATATTATTTCTACTTTAAGGAATAATATTTCATAGAATAAAGTAAGTTTATCGTAAATGAGTATGATAATAATTGTTTAATTAACTTAAATGAAAGTGCTTGGTATTCTCAGCCAGCCAGGAGGAAATACCTGATGATCTAGGCCTAGTAGTAGTCTAGGCCTAGCTGAATCCATACTAATATCTATCATCTGTCTCTATTTATTAATACTCAAAATAGAAGGCAGAAACAACACCATCATCATTAACATAAATATTACAATATTTAAATTATGATGGTGTATTACAGACTATTTTGTAGCACCTCCTTCTTGGACCTTGGTATGCGGGTACGGTGTAAGATTGTAATGTCTTGATTGTAAAAGTTCAATAAAACTAGGTAAAAAGAGAAAAAAAATAAGGCAGACACACAACTGTAAATTTAAAAAGATAAATAATAACTTTTGAAACAGAGACAATCACAGCACCACAGCAGGTAAATAAGTTTTTACCTATACAAACTATTTGGCTAAATACAATCAAGTCATCACAGAAACAGACTCAGCCAAAACGCCTGAGGCAAAACAATGGAAAGAAAGTATGTTTTTGCGTACCATCATTCTCAAAGTTTATATTTAATTCGACTTTTATTGATAACTGAAGTTTTATAATTATATAATTACAGTTAAAACTTGCGTAGGTCAACTTTGCCGAACTCAAATAATTTCTAAGTCAATCTTTGCCAAATTGTTGTGTTTTCCATCAATTAACGATCTGTAATAAGTCAGATTTTATGTAAGTCAAATGATTTTTCAATGCCATTTTGGATTGAACTTATTAATGCAAGTTCAACTGTATCTCTGTTTTATCATTATGTCTTTCTGTATACAGTAGAAATAAAATGGAAATTCTTCATGGTACTTGATATAGAGCCATAGGCCCTAAAATAATAGTCAAAGCGATTTGAGCATCATAAAATTATATACTTGTATAGATGTCCAGATTATAATTAAAGTGCATCATATTCTAAAAAACATGATGTGACAATTTTTAAATTTCAATCAATCCTTTAGTTTCTAGTGAGATTACAAGATGGGTTGCGGGGCATCGAATGCAGTGGCTGGCGGATATGCAATTTCTGTTAATGACACATGGAACCAGGTGGAGAGGACGATTGAAGTGCGTAAACGACCAAACAGCAAACTTGTAGTCAAACGCTCCGGATGGAAGACTGTTCGGATATTTGTATCCTCAACCTTTAGGGATTTTCATGCTGAAAGAGAAACACTGATTAAAGAGGTAAAAAATTAAAGAAAAAATTATTTTAAAATATGTTAAAAAAAATATTAGTATGTCTTGATTTGTAACTTTCACATTAATTGTGTGTATACATGGCCACATAGAGAGAGTGACGCTCACCCAAGTACGGCTCATGTAATATATACTGTTATTCTGGTTCATAAACTGTTTCTGGTTTCATATAGTTTTCTTTTATTTTAATTTTTTGACTTTCTTCCGGAGGGGCGTTGTGAACCTTTTCTCCTTAACGGATACCGGCGCTGTATAAATTTTCAGTATTATTATTGTTAATAGATGACAATTGTAAAAAATAAAAATAGAAATTATATTTTTTACTTTTAGTTTACTATAATCATCATATTTGTAAAATGTGGTGGATTTTTATTATCTTTTGCATTGCCTTCATTAATTTTTTTAAGGTGTTTCCTGATCTGCGGCAATGGTGTGAGAGTAGACGATTGCATCTTGTGGATTGTGATTTACGATGGGTGAGTATTGTATGACAACACAACATTATTATAAAACAGCACCTCATCAAATAATCAGAATACCTAAAAAAAATTGGATTCCTGCAGTGCACTCTTTATATCATTTCTTTTGTGGAAGTTTTATCTGAAAATTTTCTAAATCTAAATGCTTTACCACTGCTTATAAAGCACATTCTTTTTATTTGTTTTGAAGATCATCAGTCTCATGATGATGACACTATCTATGATAAATTCAAGGCTTACCAACAATGATGATGTTAACATCACAGTATTAATATCATGAATTTATCTTGGCGACACTTCCAAACCAATAATTATCAAAGGCACCAGGGCAATATTTCTCCTGATCATTGGATGAATAAACCAGCACAAAGTGCAGAAATTATTCTGAAGTTCCACGGTACGACCTCTGACCCCTGGGGAAGCTAGTTGTGCTGCCACATTCAGTGCATGGAACTAATACATTTAATAACGCATCATCCTACTGGATACTCATTTATATTCTTAGTTACAGTAGATAGAGGCAAAAATAGGAAAAGGTTCTTGCTCAAAGAAACAAGTAAAACTTACAGCATGGATTTAAAAGCCTGAACATCAGCCACACTGCCAACCGTTCCTACTATAATTCTTCTACTACAGTTAATCTGTTTGCACTCCTCATGTCCTCAATCAGTCTGTGTTTTTTATGTAGGGGGTGCCAGTTGATTCAACAACAGAAGAGACATTAAGGGTGTGCCTTGGTGAGATTGATCGTTGTTATCAAGACAACATCATGCCATTTTTTCTGAATCTTACCAGGTGAGAAATGATGGAACATTTGTCATAAATCTATATTTCATGATTTTTATATCTAAAAAACCTACCAAAGTATTAACTGTTTTAGCTATTATTATTATTTAATTCTATACTGCTCATCACTTTTAAAGTAATTATTAAGATTATCATAGAGACAACATTAATTGTTCGTATATTAACTACTTTAGAGTATTCCCTCTATGTCTATTTTCTGGATCCTTTACGTCATCAATAAACCAACTTATGCTATTTTTTTCAAGAGATGCACCCCTAGAAAATAATGAAATAAACCTAATAAATAATCAAAAAATTAATTTATTAAATATTGTTTTGTATAATTGTGTGTTTCCTTTTATATATCAGAATAAGTTATTGCTATTAATTTTTAGTGTTCAATTTCAAGAAATGTTTTCAGTGGTTGCATTTTTTTTTTATATCTAACTGGCTGATATAATATGTTGATTCCTATTCGTGACATGATACTGTGTACTATTTCAGTGTAAACCTTTCTACTACAATGCTGGAATCAATGTCGTAAGTGAACCTATTAAACTTATTGCCTGCCATCAAGTTGCTTGCACTTGCTGGTATAGAGCAAAATAATTACCCATAATCCTTAGAAAACACATAGGTTATTTTATTTATATTTGAATTTCATTTTTCATATCATTAATCATTTTTTTTGAAATGAGAAAAATTATTTTATTTGCCTACCTTAGCAACAGTTTTAGCAACTGTCACTGTCTTTAGGCTACTAAACAATGGACACCATAGCAGTTATGAATCAATTTAAATCATATGACATTGTTTGAGAATTTATAATTCTTTTCAAAATTAAAGGGAAGTATTTTCAATCCATAGCAAAAAATCTTAGCATTAGAGACATACATAGACTGCATATAACACAAGTACAGATATTCAAATTATATTTTGATAGTTCTTGTTTCGATATTAAAAGATCAATATTGAATCAATTATTGCTACAAATTTTAATATTTGTTTTTTCAATGTAAACTTATAAAATTATACTGTTTTTTTCACAATACAAATTGCACTGATATTCATATTGTATATATTCCACAAAAATCCATTGCCACATTAAACACAGTGCATAAAGAATTTTTAAGGAATCCTACTTAAAAAATATGACCAGTCAAATAGAAAACAAGTAAATACTCAACAAAACAAAATGGCTGCATAGTTACCGCGATACACGCTGCGTAATAAAGGTTGCTTCGGCTTGTGGTAGTATGGGTTTTTCGTAAAAAAATATTTTCATCCAGTTTTTAGCATACAATTATTTTTTGACTTCATGGTGGTAAATATTATAATTTTTATTTTCTGAATTTAATCTAAATTATATTAACGCAAATGTTGTTGCTAAACTTACTAATCAGCCATGTTTATTTTTTCACATGGATAACTTAGCGCTGATTAACGCACTCTGGTTTAAGTTAATTTTCGTCGTCAGCGAAGTCTACTTTACGAACTAGTCAAATGAAAATAATACTCAATAAAAAATGGTAGTCAACAAAATGAACCAGTCGAGTAAGCCCAATGTAATGCGCCTGGAAGTGAAAATGGCTTAAGTACATTTTTCAGCTTTTGTGGCTAGTTATAATAAAATAAATAACTAGCAAATAAAAACCAATTCCACATTATTTCAGTACTATAATAATAATAATAATAATAATAATAATAATAATAATAATAATAATAATAATAATAATAATAATAATTCTATACAACTGCAAACAATGAACAATATGCCTACTGTAAATTGTAAGCTATGAGAATTAGATCAATTTTAAAATAAATATTACATCTACAAAGTTTATTAAGATCTTTTGCTATGGGAAAAGGTAAAGAATATTGTAGGCACAAAATTGTTATTAAGGTAGAGCACATTATATCTTTTATACATGGTTCATGTTGGCCTTATTATTATTTTTTTATGATAATATACTAATAATTTGCATGCTCTATTTATTCTGATAACATTTTTATCATAGAATCTCGGGATCATACATCTACTCTCAATCAATCAATCAATCAATCAAGTTTTATATACCTTCTACCTAAAGCCGTTATCTACCGTATTTATTCGAATGAACACTGGGGCATTTATGTTTGAGAAGGGTTTTTGAGGGGGTGTTTATTCGAGGGATGTTTTTTTGGTGTAAAATGCATACGTATACTCAAATATATGTCCCTTAGTTTCACTGTAAATGTGGAACTACAACACATAATTACTGTCAGAATGTGTTATTGCAATGATCAAAAAGACTTATTGATCCCAACTAGGTTAGAAAAATTGTAATACTGGAATAGAATGTGTTGAGAGTGATGTTGCTTCCATTATACTTGTTTACTGTCATTTAGTTGGGAAGGAGGGCATTTATTCAAGGAAAATGAGGGAGGCCTTTATTCCAAATGAGTTTATTGGGATTGGGGTGTGGGGGAATTTATTGGGGAGGGGTGCATTTATTCAAAGCGGGCGTTTATTCAAATAAATACGGTTTTTCATTTTTATCTGTCTATCCCAACAGAAAATATTAAATCTGATGAAAGTAGAATAGTATCTGATGTCAGAATTGAAGATACACAATGTTGAAATGTGCTCCCTGTTCAATGGTATCTCACTCTTTACATGACTGACTGCCTGTCAGAATCTTAGCATCTGGTTGATTTTAGTTGTTATTAATGAAGCATACTTAATTTTACTTTCTTATAATTAAAATCCCGTAGCAGTTTTTAATTCAGTGTACTTTAACATTTTTTTCTCAATGAAAGCTGTTTCTAACTGCATGCCAAGACTTTAGAAGAAAGGTTGTTTTTTTTTTTTTAATACTAAATATAGTTAATTTTGCTTTCTTATAGTAAAGTCCCATAGTTTTTAATTCACTATATTTCAACACATTTTTTTAATCGAAAAAAGAACTTTCTAAACTTATGCCAGGAGCTTAGAATATTGGCTGGTTTTTAGTTATTACTGAATATATTAATTATCTGGGGCGGATGCGGGATTTGCTGGTAGAGGATGCAGAGCATCCACATCACATCAGCCCCACCATGGTTGGAGCTGAGAGGAGAACATTTTGAGAATATGGACCTCTAGGTGGCCGAAAATTGCACTCTCACACTTTTAAAATCTTACCGGTACACTTTAAAAATCTTACCGGTACTACCTGTAAGTTCATAATGCTAAAAATAGTAGACATTCAAAAAGTTTCATCTTGTTTTCTTATACTGATTGTAGAACTGTTTAATCAATAATAAACCAAGCACAATTTTATGTAAACTTACTGTGAGCTTTCGTCTGTGGTACCCCCGCATCCGCTCAGGATACACTTAATTTAACTTTCTTTAATTAAACTAATTACCGGAACATATTCGTTTTTTTAATTCTGGAGTTTGATCATAAAACTTGACAGTCACCCCTCACTGTTGTCGGTACTCTTCATAAGTTGCTCCATGCTCATCATAATGGACCGTTCCACTAAACCCCCCCCCCCATCTTTTAGATATTTTTGCTAAGGTCCCACAAAGCGAGAGTCATTTCATAAGGAAACATTGCTGAGTATATGCGGTCGTAAAAGTTCTGTGATTTGTGATGGTAGTGACTTGTACACATTCCTGTCGGGGCCTGACCTGTTGAATAACAAATTTTGATTGGTCAGTTTGATTGACATCTCAGAAACTTCCATTGTAATATGCTTCATAATAAACATTGAATTTCATTGGTCAGTCAGCTTGTACTGTACAGATCACAATGTGGATCATCACTGCATCACAGCCAGATCATGGATGTTTGCATTTTTATGGATGAATGAAATGTGGGCTCATAAATTTATCATGATGTCTGCTCATGAAAAGCCACTAGTGTATAATAGCTGCATGTGTTTTAATGATGCCATGTAATCTTGTATAGCATGCAATTAAATTACTGTAAAATATCAGAAAAACTTCTTTTCCTTCTGGTAGCTAATTAATATTGATTTTTAGTAACTTTTCTACATTAGCCCAAATTAAAAAAAAGAACATTAACTTGGTTATTTCCTGTCGCAGCGTTCCTGACAAGTGTTCCTCAAAAGCATAAAAATGACCTGGTTGATGTGAACCCAATTGCTCCTGAGAAACTGAAGGTTCTTAAGCAGATGTTGAAAGAGAGATTCTTGGTAAGTAATAAGTTTTGCATAAAAATAAAAAAACCAAATATATGAATAACACCAACAGTTTGTTGGTGTAGACGTCTTTGCTGTTCAAAGTTGTTGGACAGAATGATGTATCTAAAATAGTTAAGATGCCAGAATTTGCCCAATGCATGATCATGTTTTTTTTTTTTTGGAGGTCAGCAGAGTGAGGGAGCTACACCAACAAACCTGATGGGGTCCAAGCGGCTAAGACTTCTGGCACCTAAAGAAAAATTGACAATTTTGTGTTATTTGAAGCTGTTTTGAGATGCTTTAAAATATGTTATGTCCAAAGAAATTTAAAAGCTGTGTTGTAGTTCTTCCAACTTTACTGAAATGTAATATATTATTATTTTGAATTATTCTTAAATTTTGACACATTAGTCCATTAATATCCGATTTGTCAATGACCCTTTATATTTGACTTTCTAATTAAACCTCACCTCATTTCATTCTCTTGTACTTCTGGTGACATTCATATTATGAGTTATTTTGTTGTCGTTTGTCATTTAGTCCAATCAAATAAAGTTTTATAGCTGTGAATATGATGGTGTAGACGGTGATGGCAAGATAGAGTTGAAAGGTCTTGAGGAGTTTTCAAAAATGGTAAGTTCATTTTCAGTAATTAATTTATGTAATGATAAATTATAAAATAATTTTAAATGCTTTGATGTACCACCGGAGATGTTCAGAGATCCAGATGACCATGTGTCATTGAAATGGTTGTATGTTGTAAATTTCTCTCTAATATTAATTTTAGAATTTTTATCAATCAATCAATCAATCAGTCATACCAGAAGTCAGTCAGTCATTCTTATTAAGCCAATTTTTTTACTAATGCTTGTTTAGCATGTAGAAACATTAAAAAAAAAAAATAAAAATGAGTACAGTACAAGGTATTATCAAGGTAAATAATTCTATTCTTTTATTTTATTGATTTAAATGTGTGGAGAGGCATTGCTTTTACTGTTGAGCACATAGAAGTTATATTTTGTTTTTATTTACTTTCATTCCAGGTATTTGATTTTTTTAAATCCCGTATTGAGGAGCAGTATCCACTGGAGGATGTGACTACAGATCCTTATCGACAAGTCATGGAAAGTCATGAGGTACGTAAACTATGTTCTTGTTTCATTACAGGACATGACATTTTGTATGCAGTAGGTTATAGGTTTTGATTCTGCTCAGTATAGGGCAAAAGTTATTTAACATGTTAGACCAAATAAAAATGAATATTGGGATATCAGTGTTCCAAATTTTTTTTTTTTTTTATTTGTATTCATGTTTATTAGTAGCTATTTCAAATTTTTTACCATATTTAAAAAACTCTACTTGCAATGCTCCTATAATGTTGTAATGTATTTAAAATATAAAATCTTGCACCAATATTTTATATGAATTCTAACCTTTTCCTCCTAATTTATTCTCAGTCATTCATGAGAAACAGAAGCTCATTGGTTCTTGGAAGGAATGATATTTTGGAAGAAGTAAGTATTTACTAAGAATATGGAACAAGCCACATTTTATGCTCCTCCCATTTAAAAAAATGTTTCTTTATTAAAATTTTTAGTTACTAGTTGTCTGGAATAGTCAACCTCAATATACCACTCCCATTTCTCAATATTTTTTCACTCTGTATGTAATATCTTGTAGCCAATCAGAACACCCTCTTTGGGAAATGATGCAGTCCATTTCTTAGGTCATTTAATACACTTAAAGGTGAATAGAAAATATAAGCCTTTTTTTCAGTATTTTGATTTTTGTCCTATAGATCAAACAGCATATTATTGGTGTCGGTGTTGATAAACCATTGCTATTACTTGGAGGGCCAGGCACAGGAAAATCTTCAATTATGGCAAGAGTTGCTGAGGTTACTGTTGCTAAGGCAATGTCTATGGAAATACCCGGGTAAGAAAAATTAAGCATTTCTTATATTATAATTTAGTAAGTTTCAAGTATGCAAAACTTTGTCATTAATGTAATACTGATAATGATGTATAATCAATGTATAATCAATGTAATTGCTTTTTAACTATCATGTGATTTCACATTTTCAGGTCACCTGATCAGGGCTGGCATGTGTTCTACCATTTCGTTGGAGCCATACCTGGTTCGCCTGATTTGGAAGCTTGTTTGAAACGACTTCTCAAAGAAATGAATGTCATCAATGTAAGACTTTTTCCTGCCTTTCCTTTTTTACGTTACTGTACATAAACAGAAATTATATTAAATTTTAAATCATGTATCTGAATTTCATAATTTTAGATTATATTAAAATTTAAAATCATGTAATTCAGATATATACTGCAAAACAATTTTATTTGAATGGAATGCACCTCAATTATTATTCATTAATTGTTATTTTTATTATTTATTATTAATTTTTATTATTACTTGCTCTTGCAATTACAAAATTTTGATAAATATGCTAGCAAGTCACCAGATCAAGGTTGGCTTGCTTGATTGAATAGTTTGAAGGATTACGCATCTGATGAAGGAGACTTGATCACTCTGATAGCAATGTCAAATAAAATCTGAAACTAGTTTTAAATTGATCCCTCCTGACAATTTTTTTAAGTTAGCTTAAAAAAGATTTAGTCAGATTAACTATTTATATCATTCATTAGCTCAACCTGCCCTCGATAAACTAACGTTACGTTATCTCACTATATTAAATTGGATTAACACATTATCAAGGATAAGTAGAATAGAATAGAATAGAACTTTTATATAGCGCCGGTATCCGCCAAATATGACGCTCATGGCGCTTCTGAAAGTGTTTCATCAGTTATATGCAGCACAGAAAAGGAACTAAATAAAGTACTGAGTGTTTAACACTGGTGTCCTTGGATTCAATTATGGGTAAACGGATTAGTTGCCTTTTTTATGAGGTTTTAATTGTTCTTTACCGCCGAAAGTGCGGTATTCTAACGTTAGTTTAAGGAGGGCCGGTCGGCCTAATGTACAGAATTATACTGTAATATATGTAATGTATTTAGGTCATTACCATTCAAGAATAGAATCTCAAATGTAAATGTATTATCTTTTGAAACAGGAGAGCAAGATGCCAAAGGATTTGGAGACAACTTGTCAGGTGACATGTAGTGCCTTGTCAAGTCCAAACACAAAGCCGGTCATCATCATCATTGACGCCCTCAATCAGGTACACATTCTCAAATTATAACAGCTACAAAGGAATGAAAACATGACTCGAATAAAGTACTGTAATTAGCAATTCACTATCAAAGCATCTTCTGCTTCATGTTATTCCATCTCTACTACCCTGGATGAACCAGGGGTGAATTCAGTGGCCAGTTTAAAACAAAATCTCCTGCCTGAAAATTGGTCTAATTGGCATACCTCAGTCCCAACCATGTCTGAGGGGGTCTTTACTCCCCATCTGTAAAGTTCCTTCCCAGTTTCCCTCTTTTTCAAACCTTGTGGATCTGCCACTGCAATTACATTTAAAGATAATTTTTGATTGCATTTAATCTTTTTTCCTCTCCAGTTTGATGAGTGTAAAGAGTCTACTGTCTTGAATTGGTTGCCGGTCAAATTATCTCCGCAAGTTCGTTGTGTGTTCTCGATGATTGATGAAACCACTCAGCA
This sequence comes from Anneissia japonica, assembly GCF_011630105.1. Taxonomy (NCBI): domain Eukaryota; kingdom Metazoa; phylum Echinodermata; class Crinoidea; order Comatulida; family Comatulidae; genus Anneissia; species Anneissia japonica. Next base: position 642,985 of record NW_022727435.1, read on the forward strand.
TAAGACTCTAAAAAGCCGCAAACATAAACCAGTTGAGCTCTTTGTAACACCTTTGGATATGTCTTCAAGAAAGGTAGGATATTCTTACACTGTCACTGTCAATGTCAATGTATGTCAATACATACTATATAAATACTCCGAAAGTTTTTTACTGCAATGAACATTCATTTGTGGATATTAGATATTAAAAAGATATTCCGTGTTTATACTGTATCTTGTTTCCCATGTATAAATGATGGACAAGATACTATATATTCATACCATATACTGTATGTATGTTGAAGAAGGTTACTGTGTATTGTATTCATGCTGAATTCTCACTTTATACTATAAGAATAATGAACAAATATACTGTATTCATATTGCATTAAAATATTGTATGCATGTTAAATTCTCACTTTATAATATAAGAATAATGAAAAAATATACGTATTCATACTGCGTCAAAAACGATGAATAAAAATACTGCATGTGCACTGTATAATAAATATAAAATATTTTGGTTGAATATACTTTATTCATACTGATACTGTACTAATAATAAAGTTCTTAACCGTTCTGAATCAACAGAACAAGTGGCTGTCATTGACTACCACAGTAGTTGACAAGCTTCAACAGTGCAAAACAAAAGAAGGACCCTAGAGGGGAAAAATATGTTATCTGACCTGTATTAATACACTACTAATATGTTTTCAGGCAATTGTTGTTGAAAGTCTTGGAAAATACAACAAGAAACTTGATGAAGAACAGATGTCGAGTTTATTGAGTAAGGAGTCATCCCAGAATCCTCTGTGGTTGTCTATTGCGTGCGAGGAGCTGCGTGTGTATGGACTTTTTGAGAAACTCTCCAAAAAGATTACGAGTCTTCCTGATGGACTACTCAGGTATGTTATGAATACTGATATTGTTTTTTTGTATGCAGTAATGAAGAATAATGATGCTGAATTAGTTAACATATGAATAAAAAATCCTGTACCTATACTATATAAATGAAAAATAATGATAATGTATGTGTACTGTATGAATGAGGAATAATAATATTAATGATACTGTATGTGTACTGTATGAGTGACTGTATGTGTACTGTATGAATGAGGAATAATAATACTGTATGTGTACTGTATGAGTGATGAATAATGATAATGCATGCATACTGTATGAATGAAGAATAATAATATTGTATGTGTGCTGCATGAATGAGAAATATTGACACTGTATGTTTACTGTGTGAATGAAAAATAATGATACTGTATGAGTACTGTATGAATGAAAACTAATGATACTGTATTTGTACTTTATTATTTAAGAATGAAATTATATGGTATGCCTCTGTACAGATTAATGTTTAATTAATATGTACTTTGAATGAATTAAAAATAATGTCTGTATATTAATTAACATCATAAATTAAAAATATTGATAATGTTTGTACTGTATAAATGAATATACTGTATGATGTGATTCTGATTATTGTTTATTTAAGAATAATGGTACCATGTTTTTAATGTATGAATAAAAGATAACCATATTTATAATATAATAAATGATAATGATAATTGCATGAATGTTATTTTTTTATAAACTTTAAATGACTTGAAAGTGCACTCACTGCTATTTCAATATTGGACAAATAAAACTGAAATTCTGAATCTAGAATACAGATTACTGTGTTTGCACTGTATGATTTGAGCTTGTAAAATTTTTCAGTTTTTCCATCACTAGTACATTACAAGATGATCAATTTAAGCTGTTTATATTTCCATATTCCAGCCTTTTGGAAAGCGTTCTTAGTCGATTTGAAGAAGAAAATGGAGGACAAGTAGTTGTGGCCACACTTTGTCTTCTTGAATGTTCCAAGACCGGTCTGCTGGAAAGGGAACTATTGATGATCCTTGGAAACCAAAAGAATTTGACTCCTTCCAAAAATCTAAAAAATCTAAAGAGTGGTAAGAAATGTTTTTTTAGCCTCAGTAATCCTCTAATTTAATTTAATTTTTCTTCTTTACACTGGGTATCCTGTTGAGTAGATATCTACTGTTCTCCCACAGGGTCCAGTTATGCTTTTAATAACAAAATTTATGTTCAGATGACCATCCGTCTGAATTAAAGTTATGACAAACGTAAAATTTGTGTCCACACGATGTTTACCCAAGACAACTAGTTCAAAGCTTAGAAGTAACTATGCAAATTTTCCGGAAGTGATAGTCACCACTTTGCTGTATCTTAACGGTTAATTTGCACATATTTTTTTTTTTTGAATTGTATACAATTATGAAAACATCGTGTCTACAAAGGCTTACACATCACAGGAAATGTTATTTTGGCACTCATTTGTAGGTACAGTATTTATCTTTTGAAAATAATTGAGGTCAAAATAAAGGTCGCATTTACTTGCGAGCTCTGAAGTAAATGTGTCCTACACACAGCGCTACTCCGTGCGCGTATTTTTTATCTTTCTTGTGTACGCGGAAGTAGCACACTTACTCCTGTGACTGCTCAGGAGTAATTCGTCTATAGTAACGTTGAAGTAACTTAATACAAAGAGCATCTTCACGGGCACTACCCAGGGCTTACGACAAGTAAACTGCTACTTCAAAGCTTACTTCTGACTTGTCTGAACGTGCCTAAAGTCTAAAGGCCAACTCAGACAGCGTCGGCCGACGCAGCCCGACCCGATTTATCGTCGGGGACAGTCTTAAGCCGTCGTGAGAAATATTAAACATGTTTAATATTCTACTACGCGACTGCCACCGACGCACACCATCGCGTCTGCGTTCAACTCACACAGACCCGACGCGACAACAAATCGCGTCGGGCTGCGTCGGCCGATGCTGTCTGAGTTGGCCTTAACAATCAGGGAGTGGAGTTGTTTTAGCTGTGAGACATAAAATCCTTCTGTCACAGGAGTTCAACCCAGGCCCCTGGGATTGCAAGGCAAACATTTTAAACACCAAGCTATTCAACTGTTTTACAGCACATTTAATTTGCTTATCAACATTTGTGCATCTTTTAATAATGTATGGTGTCTTGACCATTTTTGCTGTTAATAAATTGACAATTAGCAATGTTCCTCCTCTTTCTATTTATTGTAGATGACCAACGAAACTCTGTTCAGTTGTCGGCATCTCAATGGGCAAGAGTGTACCGAGTTCTCAAGCCCTTCCTGCGACCATTTGGCGACAGTGGCGAAGGGCGATTGGATTTCTATCACCGATCTCTGAGTAAAGCAGTCCGTGCAAAGTAAGAAGATTGTTTATTTCAGTGGCAAATTATTATAAAGGCATCTTTAACATTTAAATCACCTATTAGAAATAAGAAAGATATATTTGACCATATTTTTTTTCCATATTAAAAAAAAAATTGATGTGGCATTTATTTTAAAGATATTTCAAGACTGACTCATGGAAAAGCATTTGGTGGCACACTGTGTTAGCAAATTACTTTGAGACAATAGAGAACATGGATCGGCAGAGTGAAGAGTACCCGTACCATTTGACAATATGTGAAGACAAAGGCCGCTTGAAGGAGTATTTGAAACAGTGGAGGGTTTTCCATCACTTTTACCATCCCGAGTTCAGTGGAGAATTACTGGCCTATTGGCGAAGTGTAAGTCAACGATTAAAGGCCAACTCAGTGTTGTGTGATGCAGTTTGACACGCGTCGGGTCCCTGTCGGATTAAACGCTGATGCGATAGGTCTGTGTTGGGGACAGTCGCGTCATGGAATATTAAACAAGTTTAATATTCTCATGATGGTCTAAAGCTGCGTCATATGACGCTGTCTGAGTTGACCTTAAGTAAAATATTTTAGTGTTTACAAAGATAATGATAACAATGATGATGGCTGCAATAAGGACCACTGCAAAGACAATGATTTTGTTTGTTATGATGATTGGTGATAGTAGAATAAGAGAATAGAGTACCACAGTCGTGTTGTCACGACGCCAGGTGGCACTCTCTGTTTTCAACAGACGTTGGTGACCGTTCATTACGCCTAAATGACTTCATAAGCTTTCTGGAGTAGGCATTTTAAAATCTAATATTTTACCATCAAAATGTACTAAAAACTCGCATTATAGTAGTTATTATACACACATTTAACCATCAATTAAAATTTACAAAGAAAAAGTAAGATACAACATCTTAATAATTACGTTAGAAATTGGGATCAGTGGTTTGTCAGTGGAAAAAATGGCGCCTGGTTGAACGCTTTTTGCAACGATAGCAACGGAGTAGTATCACGCGGTATCGTGACGTAACACTGTATTACTCTATAATTAAAGCAGATGTACATAAAATTCTTGACTTTGGTCCAGTTAAAAGCTAAAATTAATTATTTAAACTAGGTCTTAATAGAATATATGAAAATATCCTCATGTTGTTGATAAATGTACATTTTATGTGAAAGGGATACAAGGTAAAATTACATTTCTTGTGACATCCAACACTTTAATTTAACAGACTAGGTATTAATGATTTTTAAATGCTATTTTATTATAATGATGGAGATGTTGAATAATAAAGGAAATTATTAATAATCCATGTGTTTGCTGTTTGCATCATAGGTCGGAGATAAGGCTGAATTATATGATTGCTATAAAGAAAACTTGGAGAACATGACTAATAACCCAAATGTTGACAAAGAAGAGATATCGCTACACTATGAGCAAGTTGCCAGAGTTGTGTGAGTATTTTTATTAATATTGTATTCATATGGGCACTTTGCCAAAACTAAGTGTCAAGTGAACCTAGGGAGTGGATGGGAAGGCATCAAGCATCTTAATACCCACCAAGCTACCACCCCATTGCTATCAAGTACATTGTCTTTCTATTCACACTATAAATATTTCTGTGACAAATATCTGTGTTTTTCCCATATATGGATGTGACAATTTAATTTCACACTCATGTTTTAGGTATTTGGCACACAAATCTTGATAGTGTGACAAAACTTTTAAATTAAGATTTAATTTTTACTTAATTTTGCTATGCTCTCACTAGGAGTTCAACATGGAAGGATTTATTCTCACATCTAAAACAACTCTGTTAAGACCTACAGTATATTTTTTTTCCCCCAATTCACACAAAATACCTGTGTTTTATCATGACCATTTGAAGGTATAACTGTCCAGACAATTTTATTTGACAAAAACATGTGACATGCCCAAATATGGTCATGATTACATCACATCATGGCCATATATAGGCACAGCATGATTATATATGGGCATGCAACAGTTTTTTCGACAAAGAAAATTTGATGTGGGGACAGAGCTTTAAAATTATCACTGTTGGATTTTTGTTCTTTTAGGATGCAGTCAGGGGATGTGGATAGATGTTTTAACTTGCTGCAGACTAGTTTGTCAATGGAGGAAAATGACTTAGGAGCTAAACCAATGAGGATGATGGAACTGTACAATGTTGCTGCCACCATGCATAATGAGGTGAGTAATTAAAAACAAACCAGACTCAACACACACACAACAGTCAGAAACTTTAATTTTACCTGATGGTGTCTAAAGGTCCGTCCACACTATCAAATTTTCTTTGGCAAAATACTGTTGTATGCCCATATATAGTCATGATGTGTCTACATGGTCATGATGTGATGTCATCATGACCATATTTAGGCATGTACCCAGGACAGATCTGATTAAAACCACAGCTCATTTAAACATCAAGTATACAAACTAATATTACAAAAACCAACATCTCTTAGTTTTGTAAGAATTACCTCATTTGATAAAAGCTATTGTGTTACATCTATGTTATTATCAATATTACATGCCTTTAGACTACGCTGTCTGACACTGCACGCTTATGCTTGTATACTGTCAGAAACAAGCAACACGCTTCTCGTGACTACATGTACGCCAAAAGCTATGCAAACACATTGTTCTTGCTATGGATAATAACAGATGATTTTAAAAATTATCAAACATTATATACAATTTTAGTTATTATTAATGTGGGTTTTTTTTTCCAATTACCTCAGCGTTTGACTCTTCATGATTTTATTACGAAAAAAATGATGCCTGACTTAAAGGAATGCATCAGCAGTCGAAGAAAGGCACTTCGAATAAGTGAGCAGCTTACAGAAAGAGGGGAAAAGTACAAGGTCAGTTATTTCATATTTTTTAATACTTCAATTGTACTTAAAATTAAATGAGGGTTACAAAGTTTGTAATTTTTTAAACAAAAAGGATAAATACAACCAAAGATAAAAATCTGTCTAAGTATGATCCCTTGATAATAATAATATATTATGGAATAATAATAGTATAGTTTAATTGTGAGTTCATATGGCGCATAATGTAATCTTTTACAGTCGAAAGTGCAATATATTTAGGTGATAAATAGTTCTGAAAGATAAATTAGCAAGGAACAGAAATTAATGTCTATGTAATACACTAGTGATAAAGAACATTTCTTAATTCTATTTATAAGAATAAGAATCTTCTAATTTAATTTCTGTTGGATTTTTCAACAAATCATTTGGTGGGAAAATTGTCATTGGCAGTTTAGAAAAATGTTTATATCATCTGGATCCTGAGGCCTGGATGTTTTTGCCCCTCTCTGTTATCTAGGCCTATGTTGATTGCTTTGTTATGTTGCCTATTTACTATAATATAACATTATTATGCATAATTTGAATCTCTAAATCTCAATTCTTACTTTTCAATATTACTGTTTAGTATGAACGTGCATTTTCGTTGATGAAGTTGGCCTTCAATTTGAAAACTTGGTATGTTTTGGGTGGAGACAACAACCTACAAGCTCAGGAAGGATATGACCTAGGGGTCGAAAGCCTCAAAGAAGCCAAGGAAATCTATGAGGAGGTAATGTAGAAGTCAGTCATTAATTTATTTTCTCTACTGATAGTAAAGTAACTCAATGATTCCACCAAGTGCTATCCTTGGTGGTAAATTGGGTAGTAAGGTAAACCCCTGCTCTTTTTCATGTAATGTATGCAATATTTCACTTGCATTTAAGCATGTCATCTGTCTGAATGCTCAGTCATACAGCAGTGAAATGAGCTTAGAGGCTGCCATCTTTAATACTTTATTCAGACAATACACTTGCGAAGCGATCGTCAGTAATCAGGAGTAAATGTGAATCGTTCACCACAAATCAAAATGGCTAGGCATATTCAGATACAATCGCTTCAAAACATGGCCTCAGGGCAAAAGGTCAGCAAAAATATAAGCAAGAGTATGTGCCAGCTAGCTTTGAAGTAAACACATTGACAGCAAACATTTTGCAACATCTCTATGACAGTGTTTGCTAGAGTTGTCACAAACAAGTTGAAAGATATGTCATGCAATTTACTACGTTTGCTATAAATTAAGTAGTCTGAATAGAGTAAAAAAAAAAGAAATATTTGTTGCTTATTAATTCATATTGCAGCTTGGAGACAAAGGACATATTTCAGAGTGTATAATGAATGAAGGCCTTCTTCTGGCAGAGGTCAACCAACAGGAAGCACTTGAGGTATTTTTTACTTTCTTGTTTGTGTGATGTGTCAGTGTGAGGGGGTGGGGGTGGGTAGTAGGTCAGAGTTAATCTAAAAATCTTCCTGTTAATTACCTGAAACAGTTAAACATGAGCATGCATATTTGTATGTTTTATATATTTCTTCTGATATAATAAATGAATGGTTTAAAAAAAATTTCATCTATCAAGGCTGTTAGTATCAAATGTCATATTGAAGCTGAGTGGTCACCCAAAAGTTACCAAACAACATGGGTCTCAATAATATTATGCTATAGTATAATTATACTGTAGATCAGTGTCATGAAAACATATCTGTTGGGTAGTGCAGATCACCAGCAATTCATTTTATTTCACTAATATTATTCATGAATCTTTATTGTAGCTATACAAAGCTGCTGAAGTTCTGTGTATCCAGATATACGGGGACGTGAGTGTCCTGTCCAGCCGTTTGTTTACAAACATCGCCATCCTCCTTGAAGAGATGGGCAATACCAGTGAAGCATTCAAGTACTTCAAAAGGGGTTTGGAAAGTAAAATACAGGTCTTCGGAGATGATCACCCACAAACAGGACGTTTGAAGAGAGTACTACAAGAGCCTGCTTACCAGAGACTCACAAGCCTTGAGCAAGAACAGCGAAACCAGCAACGGTGATGAAATCAATTGTTAAGCAAGGCTAGGGAATAATAGCCAACTCTAACAACTGCAACTGACAAAATACAACAATTTAGCAAACATTACACATAAAATTTTAATATTTTAATATACAGCTACAAAATATTTAAATTCCAAAGGTTATTTAAAGAATACCACACAGAACTTGGGGAGACACCAAAGATCATTCACTAAAAAAACGGCCGTACATAACTGAATTAAGCAGCGTCATCGGTTTTATTTGATGTGTGCATATTTGCGAGTACACTCGATAAAAGCTTATTTACACAGAGAGCGTGATAGCACCACATAACACACAGCACAAAAGATCCATTTTGGTAAAGATATAGGTAATGATAGGAGAATAACCATAACTCCCAGCGTCATTGTGCTGAATTGCACATGGATGTAGGCCGTGACTACCTAGAAGCCATAGAGAGTAATTATTCATGATATCAGAGGAAATATGTAATACATACATCATTCCACAAGAAGAGGGTGTGTGCTGCTGTCATGTTCTGTGTATATAGGCTTTAAAGCTTATTTTCGAGTGTTTAATGCATTTTAGCTAAAATAGCTCTTATAGTGAATAGCTTTGTCCACACTATCAAATTAGGATATCAGTGAGCCAGATGTACACTGCGTTTGATAAAAGTATATTCATATACTTACTTAAAATTAGCATACGAGAAGTCTGAAATACTTAGAATCAATCTTCAGAATTAGAAAAATAACACTAAACATAAGTGGTCATGCAAGCCAATATTTAATTGTTTAAACAAGAATTGCACTTTGTGTATATAATCCTTTTCTTGGTAAAATAAATATTTTTAAAATCAATGAACTCATTGGTTTAAAAAAAAACCTACTAAATTTGAACCAAGAAGCGTGGTTTTGGAAGACAGGCACCTTAACCGCTATGCTTTTTCCACTGCATTGTTATTTAGACCTTAGTTTCAGTGCCACATTATTTGCTGGCTTGATACTTAGCATCTAACTGAAGCAAGTGAAGATAAGCAGTAACCTTTATTGTATGGTCCACTAAATTTGCATTGCATTGTCCATCATGACATCATCACTTTACCGTCCACATAATTTCCTACACCCTGTGGTGTAACTCCTATGGGATCTTGGGGGTGTAGCAGGTGGGGGGGCCATAAGCTCTGAGCAGGATTGGGCTTCACCAGGGTTCTCCATCCCCTCCTAGCCCCCAGGATCTGTTTGTTCGCTCCACTCGCAAACTTAACGCTCGCTTATTAAGGGCCCCCCCCCCAATAACAGTCACCGCCAAGGCCCCACAAACTCTGTGATGCCACTGGTTCAGTTTCTACTTTTTACAAAGCGTAATAATGCACAGCCAGAGTTCAGAAAATTTTATTGTGCCCATGAGCATGGAACTGGATCGATGAATGTATGTCACTCTGGTACTCTGTCAATGTCAATTGTAATGCCAAAACAATGTTTGTGAAAAATGCGTGTTGCAAATCCTTTCACTCATGAAAATGGAAAATAACGAAGTGCTCACACGAATTTTATATTGACTGTTTATAATAATGACATCATGAAATAGTTTCAGCAGATGAACAATATGCAAGGAAACATTTTTATTTTTGTGTATTCATACTTTGAATGAAGTTGATAACTTTCAGGTAGATAGGCACAATTTGCAACTACAGTATTTACATTTATCAGGTGAAAATACAGGATGATACTGTAGATATATTTTAATGTAAGAATATTTATATTTTGGAAGTTTTTGTCATATTGTTTTGAATGCAATACTGTATTAATATTTTGCATTTAGAACTTTTATTATTTATTTTATTGTTTTATTTAAAAATTATTATGCTTACATCAGGGAGGTATCGGTATTTTTGTACCATTTGTTTCTGTATATTTCATTTTTATCCTTTATATTTAGCTGATGATAATCATTGTAGATACCCTGTTATAGTTTGTGAGTAACTGAATAGTTAATTCAGGTATTGAGAAAAAAAATATATATATCAATGTCACTTTTAGCCTGATTGAAGTCAAAAGCATTTTAAAACTGTCATGGAATACTGATAGTATTAGTTGCGTCAATAGTTTACGTTCTATTTGGCAGTGATAACACCTAGAGACTAGTACGCTATAAAAAACTTGCATGCATAGAGAATTTTCTTTTGCATGACACACTACACAGCTTTGGTATTATTATTAATTCAAAAATGTTTTAAAGTCAAAGCTGAAAATACAACGAAACTTTATTGCCTGTTGACGTATTTAGATTTTATTACCTGGTGTGCGGGGAACAAAATTTTGTGAACTACTTAAAGTTGGAAGGTGGTGGTCAGTGGCTGGCCGAATCGCACTAGCATATCTGCAGCTGGAGGGGTCAGGGAGATGTCTGGGGTGCCAAGGTTTTTCATTGAAAGGCACGAGCTATCCACAAAATCCCTTGAGTATGCTGCTGCAAAAAGGCAATCCTACAAGCCTACAGATTTTAAATTTATTTCATGAGAATTGCAAGTTTGGCATCTACCACATTATTATTATGTTGAATTATCTT
>NW_022727435.1:654140-661848 GCF_011630105.1 Anneissia japonica
CCCCCCCCCCAATAACAGTCACCGCCAAGGCCCCACAAACTCTGTGATGCCACTGGTTCAGTTTCTACTTTTTACAAAGCGTAATAATGCACAGCCAGAGTTCAGAAAATTTTATTGTGCCCATGAGCATGGAACTGGATCGATGAATGTATGTCACTCTGGTACACTGACATGTCAATTGTAATGCCAAAACAATGTTTGTGAAAAATGCGTGTTGCAAATCCTTTCACTCATGAAAATGGAAAATAACGAAGTGCTCACACAAATTTTATATTGACTGGTCAAAAAAAAAAGCTGTTTATAATAATGACATCATGAAATAGTTTCAGCAGATGAACAATACGCAAGGAAACATTTTTATTTTTGTGTATTCATACTTTGAATGAAGTTGATAACTTTCAGGTAGATAGGCACAATTTGCGACTACAGTATTTACATTTATCAGGTGAAAATACAGGATGATAGATATATTTTAATGTAAGAATATTTATATTTTGGAAGTTTTTGTCATATTGTTTTGAATGTAATACTGTATTAATATTTTGCATTTAGAACTTTTATTATTTATTTTATTGTTTTATTTAAAAATTATTATGCTTACCTCAGGGAGGTATCGGTATTTTTGTACCATTTGTTTCTGTATATTTCTTTTTTATCCTTTATATTTAGTTGATGATAATCATTGTAGATACCCTGTTATAGTTTGTGAGTAACTAAATAGTTAATTCAGGTATTGAGAAAAAAAATATATATATCAATGTCACTTTTAGCCTGATTGAAGTCAAAAGCATTTTAAAACTATCATGGAAATACTGATAGTATTAGTTGCGTCAATAGTTTACGTTCTATTTGGCAGTGATAACACCTAGAGACTAGTACGCTATAAAAAACTTGCATGCATAAAGGATTTTCTTTTGCATTTGGTATTATTATTATTAATTCAAAGATGTTTAAAGTCAAAGCTGAAAATACAGCGATTCTCTCGCAAGTTTACATTGTGATAAACTTGATTGCCTGTTGACGTATTTAGATGATATTACCTGGTGTGCGGGGAACAAAATTTTGTGAACTACTTAAAGTTGGAAGGTGGTGGTCAGTGGCCGGCTGAAACTTCCTGATATTTTGGTCGTAGAACTTAGTTTTCATGTATAAAACAACCAAGACATCTAGAATGTAATCAGTGTTTGCAGCCTTCATATTTTTCTTCCTAAACTTACCATATGTTGTCCGAATTTTAAAAATTGCTTCAGTAGATATGAAGTTGATGGGTTGTATGTACGAATCGCACTAGCATATCTGCGGCTGGAGGGGTCAGGGAGATGTCTGGGGTGCCAAGGTTTTTCATTGAAAGGCATGAGCTATCCACAAAATCCCTTGAGTATTAAATTTATTTCATGAGAATTGCAAGTTTGGCAGCTACCACATTATTATTATGTTGAATTATCTTATTATTTTATAGATTATTTTTAATATTTATACTTTATATAATTAATAAATGCAATAGTTTACATTCTAAAATTTAAATATTTTTGTTTGTGAAATATAATAATGTGTGATAGAATAAGTACTCTTGTTGTCATTGTGGAATGGGCTCAACTTCCTGGACTATGTGTGAATTCAATTTACAAAGAATTCATATAACACGTGTTATGTCACTAAACAAAAAAAGCCAGTAGTTAAATAAATATATTATATATGATATCTTATAGATTACATAACATCTGACAGCCTCTTGTTTTCATTTGTATCAACTTGCAAATACGTTTATTTCCAGGTGTAAGAATAGAATGGACAATACTATTACAAAATGAGTCTAGGAGACATGCAGAAACAGCTTAACACCATACATTATTCTCTTTTTGTTTTTAAATGGTTTGATCACTAGGATAGGAACAAATCAAAATGGCGTAAATTCCAAAAATCTAAATACAAATAACAATGTAATAATTCTTATCTATATGATTGGACGTTAAAATATGTTGGAATAAGACGAGTTAGGCCTTTGTATTACAGACTGCTGCTACAATTGCTTTAGGAAAAACCAATACAACACAAATACAGTACTAATATCAGTATCAATGTAGAACATGATAAATGTGTCATCAATATTATTTATCACCATTGGAATTATTTTCATTATCAACTAATTGTCATCATCATTGTACTCATCATCAATTATAATAATAATAATAATCATCATCATCTTCAACAGCATACTTGTTCATACATCCAATTCTATTTATCAGCATAATCATTTAATCTTTAATTTAACATATTCAAATCTTTTACTTGCTTTTATTAATCGACAAAATGAAAAATTAATTGGTGAAATATGGTGATCATCCTATTTTGTGGCATAAGGTGGATTTGGGATAATCGGTTTGCTTAGATACACCAACCAGACTGCTTCAATTATTAGCAGTGATCTTGGATACACCAATAAGAATACTTCTAACAATAACTTGATCTCAGATTCATCAATCAGAATGCTTCTAGTATTAGCAGCGATCTTGGATACACCAATCAGATTGCTTCTAACAATAACTGTGATCTTGGATACACTAATCAGAATGCTTTGCTTCTAGTATTAGCAGCGATCTTGGATACACCAATCGGAACAAAAACTGTTATCTTGGATACATCGGAATACTTCTTACACTAGTAGTGACCAGTAAAACCTGACCATATGAGTTGATAGTAAATGCATGTCTTCTACATTAGAAGATGAAGTACAATTGCTCAAGATGAGTTGTTGCCGGACTACAGTCCAGCTTGGCTAGGTGTGTGACTGCCACATGTAACTACAATACACAGGAACAAACCAATTGAGAAAAAAAAAATTCCTTCAAACTTTCCTTTAAACAAACAGCAAATTATAGAGCATATCTGTGCTGTTCTTTAGACACTTCCTTAGTAAAAGCACTTAGAACTAAGACCTGTAAAACAACGTATGGTAACATCCAGAGAATTTGACATCCTGAAAATCAAAATAAACTGCATCTCATAGATGCCCTGTAAAATCACAAACATTTAACACGTGGAAGCAGGAACCAAATTCCATAGAGATACATGCTATTTCTAGTTTTATTCTCTGGATTTCTCAACAGTTTTGTTCAAACAGAGTGCAACCACTTGTGTATCATTTTTAATGGGAACAATTACAACATGGGCACATTCGTGCTGATCGCCATCTGATCAGCGTGTCCCTACGATATGTTTTAGTCCTCAAATTGCTTGAGGCCATGAGCGAGAGCAGCAAACTTCTGTGGTCATACTTGGCATTTTTATCTTCCATAATATTATCTTATATTTAATGTTTTCTTCTTAAACAATTGGAATTGTTCATGAGCCACTGAGGCTGAGGGAACTGGAACTACTGGGAGGGGGCATCATAGTATGACTGTTATTGGTTGGAGTGGCTTTGCGCGAGGGTGGCATCAGGTAAGGATCTCGAGCCAGTCGTAGCACATCTATACGATTGTCTTTCTTGTATTCTAAACAACGACGAACAAAATCCTGCAAGTATAAGAAGAACAACCTCACTTATTATACTATAATCAAAATAAAAATAATCTCAGTCTTATAGGGCATGTGGTCGGTGGTGGTAATGATGTTGATAGTGCTGGTAATTACAATGACAACTATGAAACTGCCAAAGGTGACGATAAATGACAATGATGCCAAAGAATGAAAGGTAATAATACCATCTTTTAATACTTGGATATCTCGGCTAAATATGTTAACCCAGCGTTTTTACTTCACAGCCTACTTGGGATTCTAGGCTCCATGCCTCGGCCCAGCCTCGCCAGGGACCAACTTAGAAAAATCTGGTGAGACATTCTGTCTCACAAAAATTACCAAATTACAAAAACAAATCTTTTATTTTTATCTCCTGGGTGATTTCGCAGCCCTTAAAAAATATTTTGCTGCCAAAAAATGGGGTCGAGGCCCATAATGTATGGACCAACATGCTACCCAAACCCTTGGATTGCACAAATGTCTATAATCTGTTACCTAATAATAACTGAGCCACACTGACCTTAGCTTCTTGGCTAACTGGTGGTTTACTTGGAAATTGCACTACTGTGGCTTTCAGGATTGTATTCTGTTCCAAAATGGATGCTTGAGACAAATTGTGACCAAATGGCTGAAAAGAAAAGACAAAATATATATATAGGAGTAATGTTTTGCCCTACCTCTGCCCGCCAAACACAGAGATCTCTGTGTTTGGTAACGCAACACTTGACCGCCAAAAACGTAGATCTCTGTGTTTCAGGTTTTTTTTACAGAATCCGATAGATGGAATAATTACCGACATGTACTACACTCAGTCTGGACCATAAGTATTTCAATATTTGTTTGTTTAAATTGAGCGTAGCAGTATTGATATACTTTCACGTAATCACGATTATCTCAGCTTCGTTACGCAAAATTGTTTAAATCTCCAAAAGTGAGTCATTTTCATTTTACTGTTATGAGACACAGATTGTGATTAGAATAAAGTGTGTAGTACCATTGTAAAGCTAAGATGTTTGTAGTTCTTGTAGTATTCATTACATGTCAATCTGACCACTTACACACTCTCAACAAGCTTCGGAAAAGTGTTAAAATTTGCTAAAAAGTCTGGTGGTGGCTGATACTATTGTTTCAAACCCCTGGCGGTCAGAGTGTTAAGAAGTACAATAATTCTTTAATGTAAACTACAGGCTATATTAGGACTATGTATCTTTGGTGCAAGTCCTCTAGGCCTATGTATTTTAACCATGTAATTCAGCAAATGCACTGCAAATTGGTTTTACTCTTCTCCATAGTGTATAAAACTAACCTTTTTGCCATAAAGACATTGATAGAAAATTACGCCAATGGACCATACATCTACTTTGGATGATATTTTCGGTGGTCCTTTCCCAACAACAAAACATTCTGGTGGCAAATACCTGCAGCAAAGAATATCAGAAAAAAATTTATATCATAATTACACGGTGCTTTTCCCATTTACTTATTCCCCGACCACATCATTAGCCTTGTCAGCTGTTTCAACTTTAGACAGTACTGCTGTGTCTATGGTTGTTGGAGTCTAATAATGCTGTCTTTATTGTACAGTAAAAAATATATACCAATATTAGGAGTTCTTAGAATTATAGTTAATAAATATGACAATATAATCTGTGTCTTGTTTCTTGACTTCTTACCAATATGTTCCAGCACCCTGTGATGTAAGGTCCATCCCACCTTCATTGTGGTCAAAGTTTTCTTCATCCATAATTTTTGAGAGACCAAAGTCTGTTATTTTAATTTCCCCGCTTGTTGTTCCGGAACTTAATAAAATGTTACCTTCAAAAAAACATTTATTAATATTATCCTAAGCATTAACAATTATTATCAGCGTCATTTTAATTATCATCCTTATAGGGAAAGTAACAAGTTTTTGTCTGTACTAATACAACTTGAATCTGGTTCTGCATAAGTTTAAGTATCATGCTTATACTAATTATTATCATTACATTTGAATAACTATCAAATTAAAATTATCACAACCTACTGATGTCAGAATTACGAATAAACTATAAATTGGTTATAACATAATGTATATATATATCCTAAGCATTAACAATTATTATCAGCGTCATTTTAATTATCATCCTTATAGGGAAAGTAACAAGTTTTTGTCTGTACTAATACAACTTGAATCTGGTTCTGCATAAGTTTAAGTATCATGCTTATACTAATTATTATCATTACATTTGAATAACTATCAAATTAAAATTATCACAACCTACTGATGTCAGAATTACGAATAAACTATAAATTGGTTATAACATATAATATACATTATAACTATTTTCCTCATTCATATATGCATAGTTCTTACCTGGTTTCAGATCATAATGTATAATAGGAGGCTTGCGCTCATTGAGGTACTGCAGCGCCCTCACAGTTTGTATCATGATTGACCTTGCTTCTTTCTCTGGAATCAGTTTTGTTTGTTTCAAGTAGAAATCAAGATCTTTACCATCGCAATATTCTAAGACTGTACAAAATCTAGAAAATATAAATAATTAGTAATTTTGTTTACATCAAGGCAACTGATACTGTACTTTAATCTCAACAGGGTGACACCATGATCGGGCTGTGATTAAAATTGTCTCTTAGCATTTTAAAGTGTGGATATGCGAAGCAAGTCTGGACTCTGGGCAAATGAAGTGTAGAATAAAAAAAGTGTCATTAGGTAATTACTCTAAAGCAATACTCACGAGTTACTATCTATTTCAAAGACGTCAAACAGTTTCACAATTCTATTATGGTCTAAACTCTTGTGAATTTCATATTCCCTTAAGGCATGTCTGTAGACAAAAAAAGATAACAAAAAGTCAGTAATTTGGCAATCTGCTTGTAAGCTATGTCAGATTGTGAACTTGTATTTTAACCTGTAACATATACAGATGAAAGCTTTATTTTTGTGGTTGAAGATGCAAACAAGGTAAAACCAGGGAAGACAATAAGAAAGGCATAAATGGAGATGAAAAAGAAATATATTACCATGAGAGAAATGAACATCATAAAGAAAATATATCATATTATTTATTAAAATAAAAAAAAAGAATAAACAGACATGTGTGAGAAATGTATGAGCATGAGGAGAAATGACTATGAGTACTGTAAGAGATGAAAAAGAAATAAATTACCATGAGAGAAATGAACAGACATCAGAAAGAAAATGGACATGAAAGAGAAATGAATCCACACTGGGAGAAATGACTGAGTGAGAGATGAAAAAGAATAAAACTCTCACAGAAAGAAAATAGACATGAGAGAGAAATGTATGGACATGAGGAGGAATGACTAGGAGCGAGATATGAAAAAGAAATAAATTACCATGAGAGAAATGAACAGACATCAGAAAGAAAATGGACATGAGAGAGAAATGTATGGACATGAGGAGGAATGACTAGGAGCGAGAGATGAAAAAGGAATAAATTACTATGAGAGAAATGAGCAAACAGAAAGAAAGAAAATGGACATGATAAAGAAATGCATGGACATGAGGAGAAATGACTATAAGTGAGAGATGAAAAGGAATAAATAACCATGAGAGAAATGAACAAACATCAGAAAGAAAATGGACATGATAAAGAAATGTATGGACATGAGGAGAAATGACTATAGCCTCAATCGCACTGGATTAAATTTTGGGAATATGTAAACCGTCATCACGGTAAACATTTCTAGGGTAAATGTTACCGTCAATCGCACTTGGACTTTTCAACTCGGTTAGTTTTCCCGAGTAGTGTAAAATTAACTATTGAGGGCGGTACATTTTGACCCGTAACATGACCCATACTGATCTGTTTCTGTTCCTTTGACTGACTAGGCCAACATCATGAGAGCCTAGAATTTCTCCTCCCAATATTTCAGGCCTAGCGAGGCCTAAAAAATCAAGAAAAATGTCATTCCATGCCATACTACTATTTAAGGGAAAGTAACAAGTTAGAAAATAATGGTTTGTTGTCAACTAGTCGAATAATATCAATACAGCACAGTAGTATAAAATTTGTGCGAAAATCGAAATGTACATGTAGTGTCTGGACTACAAGACTAGCATACCTCGTGTGTTGTTCGGACATGTTGTTAAATCAGGACTGGTGAATGAATAAACAACGAATGGCTATTGTAGAGCTGGAATATTGTTTATTGTGTCATTTAATTG
>NW_022727435.1:662021-665868 GCF_011630105.1 Anneissia japonica
AGGAATAAATAACCATGAGAGAAATGAACAAACATCAGAAAGAAAATGGACATGATAAAGAAATGTATGGACATGAGGAGAAATGACTATAGCCTCAATCGCACTGGATTAAATTTTGGGAATATGTAAACCGTCATCACGGTAAACATTTCTAGGGTAAATGTTACCGTCAATCGCACTTGGACTTTTCAACTCGGTTAGTTTTCCCGAGTAGTGTAAAATTAACTATTGAGGGCGGTACATTTTGACCCGTAACATGACCCATACTGATCTGTTTCTGTTCCTTCGACTGACTAGGCCAACATCATGAGAGCCTAGAATTTCTCCTCCCAATATTTCAGGCCTAGCGAGGCCTAAAAAATCAAGAAAAATGTCATTCCATGCCATACTACTATTTAAGGGAAAGTAACACGTTAGAAAATAATGGTTTGTTGTCAACTAGTCGAATAGTATCAATACAGCACAGTAGTATAAAATTTGTGCGAAAATCGAAATGTACACATCAATAAACCAAAACAATGAGAAGAAGCAGGTCAACTAATAGACCTTTCCAGAGTGTCAATCAAACTTAACAACTGACTAATCAGAACAGCGCTAGGAATGCGCGCGCGTCTTACAAACACATGTGTTGTCCCACAAACGCACGTGTTCGCGTATGTTTTAACACTACTGTCTTTGTGGGACCTTAGCAAAAATATCCAAGGGGCGGAGCTTAGCGGAAAGGTCGATTATACGCATGCGCCAGTGCATCACAGAGCGATAAAGGTCACCCAATGAACAATGAGGCTCAGGATTCGGTTAATTTAACCGACCTGTGGCTGTTCGCATTGGATTTTCCAGGTCGGTCAAAGTAGCTCGGTAGGAATTCCTGAGTAAATTTCACTCCCGAAAACTAACCAGCGGCGACAGTCAAGTTAACCGAGCGGGACTATCCACACTGGATTTTTTCGGTCAAACTTACCGACAAGACGGTTACTTTTACTGAAATAAATCCGTGTGATTGAGGCTTATGAGTGAGAGATGAAAAAGGAATAAATTACCATGAGAGAAATGAACAAACATCAGAAAGAAAATGGACATGAGACAGAAATGAATCCACACGGGGAGAAATGACTATGAGTGAGAGATGAAAAGTAATGAAACTCTCACAGAAAGAAAATGGACATGAGAGAAAAATGTATGGACGTCAGGAGGAACGACTATGAGTGAGAGAATTGATTGAATATTATGTCACAATAAATGAAATGAACATGAAATTGACACATTGAGAGTATAAAATAAACAGATATGAAAGCAATGAATGCAAAATAGAAATACTGTAAGAGAGAAATTGTTACTTGATATAGTTAGCCTTTTTATCTTCTTTCCAGTCTTTATTCAGCTGGTGTATTTTACATGCTACGTATCGTTGCTCTTCAAGGTCGAATCCTTTGTGAACCTCGCTGAACCCCCCTTTGCCAAGCAGCTTCAGGAGAAGGTAACGTTTATGTAGCACTGGATTATCCTTGAAGCGGGACAGGTCTTCATTATGTATTCGTTTTAATTCACGTATATGCAAATTACGGCTACGTTCGAGTTTTTCTAGTTCAACTTGTAAGTCAGCTTCCTCCTATAATCAAAAACAAAGATACAAATTTAAAGCCTTTTCATTTGCAAAGTGTGTACATATTAGACATTTTGTATATTTGCTAATACCAGACATTATAAATTACTGGTCGAAAGGTTGTAAGTAGGCTGGTATTTTTACGTAATTCTTTCACTATAGTGAACTCTAATGCTTGACCTAGACTGGCCTACAGGTTCTTTTATACGAAATAATCATAGTAAAATATGATCAATTTGATCTAGATTGACGTACTGTATACCAAAATTCTTTGTCAACCATATGTTGGACTAAATTTTTTTCTTTATAAATTTTTGTGGACATAGTACCTACTAAACAACTCACAACTTAAAATGCCCCACAATTGTTAGCGGTCAGTCCCCTGTTAAAAGACTTATCTCCTTTCCATGGGGAAAATCCTGGTGCCGCAGTATTTGTAAACTCCCCTGTAAGCCAAGGCAGCTTCACATTTCTTCAATGACTTGGGTGAGTTACTAAGCACATACATTAGAGATATTTACATTATTAAGCGCTCTACATGAAGCAGATTCTGCACAGTGTGTAGTACAAACATTACACAAAGAACATAATAGAATAAATGATTTTTGAAAATCACCTTCTTCAAGGCTTGCAGTCTGAGTTTCAGTATCTCATCCTGTTCATAGTATGCTTGTGCAGAAAGCTGAGGGACTGAGTTGGCTTTGGCATTGGATTGTGCCCCCTGTAGGTGTGGCTTCCGTTTGGTCAACAGTTTCTTTTGTCTGTCTATTTCATCTCTTTCTTGAGCTAGCCTTTCTTGTTGCCTGCAAATAAAAATAAATGCAGTGTAGGTTTAGCAGTTCATTAGTGTACACAGCACCTTCATGAACATTTGTTAAGGTGCACTCCAACCCTAGCTTTAAGGAGAGGAAAATCTGATTTATTCCATGTAAAATACACCCTTTGAATATTTAAAATACAAATATATTTATTGTCCGAAAAATGGAAATAACAAAGCTCATGGCTGGCAGTACAATACAATATCAAATTATCTTAAATACTTTAGATTGTAATCTTGTATGCCAGCTGGGTAGAAAGAGTACTTGCAACCATCCGTGCGCATATTCACCATCTTCATTCTACCACTCCTAACAATAACGGTGCCTATAATGTCGGCATTGAGCGGAATGTTTGTATCCTTCAATATAGTCTGAAACACCTTTGCAAACCGTTAGTGGTAGAATGAATCAAGTTTCTGCACACACGGACCAATTAAAGCAATTGGTATCATGGCCTACCTAAAAATATCTGTGAAAGCATATCCGTCTTTCCAACTTTCTACAAACTGTGCACCTTGCCGTTGAGTGTTGAATTGGCCTAGTTTCAATCGATTTTCCATGCTGGCTTTACGTATTAACTTTTTCTCCTGTTGTGATTTCTCTAGTAGCAGGCTCTTGTTCATTGCTAAGCATTTGGCTAACTGTTCACTTTGTTTCTGCAGCTGATTCTGTGTCTCCTTAACTTTCTGTAAAACAAATTGTTCATGAGATAAATAAGGGCACATAGAAATGATAATGATGATCATCAATCTATGAAACATGTGTACCATATTGCAATACAAAAAACAACTTGAAATATGCGGGATGTGACTACACTTCTTCTTCCGTTAAGTTCCCGCCTTCATCTTGTTGAAGATTCTACAATTGCCTGGTGGTGATTGGACAGTACACCGGGACACAATCCCCTACTTTTTTTTCTTAACATGCACATGTTCCATACTGCACACAGGACCAATGGCTTAAACATATCACCTGAAAGATGGTGCACTTTTGAAACTTGCATTTCAGGCCTCCAGCGAAAATACAAAGAGAGCACCGATGGGAATTGAACCGATGACCAAGAGATCATCCATGGTTCAGCGATAACTCAGTCGCTACCACAAGTTTAACCAACTGAGCTGAGCTGCTCTCAAGCAGAACTCATTAAAGTGAAATATACTTCAGCAAATCTTTTAACTTTCAAAACAATACCCTGTAATGCTAGTACTTGAAAACAATTATTACTCACTGCATTTAGTGTCTCCAACATTACATCTTTTTCTTCTAAACAACTCGTAGCTTTCTTTTCTAGATTTTCTATTCCTTCCATTGTAAGACTTGTCTGTAATTATAATTAAACAATTAAAAAATCTACTAGATTTTATACAGCTATAAAATAACCAAAGCCATGTAAAACACTAGCTTTAATGCTTACAAATACCAAACT
>NW_022727435.1:666538-672374 GCF_011630105.1 Anneissia japonica
TTCGACAAACTGTGCACCTTGCCGTTGAGTGTTGAATTGGCCTAGCTTCAATCGATTTTCCATGCTGGCTTTACGTATTAACTTTTTCTCCTGTTGTGATTTCTCTAGTAGCAGGCTCTTGTTCATTGCTAAGCATTTGGCTAACTGTTCACTTTGTTTCTGCAGCTGATTCTGGACGTGTCTCCTTAACTTTCTGTAAAACAAATTGAAGTTAAGTTCATGAGATAAATAAGGGCACATAGAAATGATAATGATGATCATCAATCTATGAAACATGTGTACCATATTACAATACAAAAAACAACTTGAAATATGCGGGATGTGACTACACTTCTTCTTCCGTTAAGTTGCCGCCTTCATCTTGTTGAAGATTCTACAATTGCCTGGTGGTGATTGGACAGTACACCGGGACACAATCCCCTACTTTTTTTTCTTAACATGCACATGGGCCATTATACTGCACACAGGACCAATGGCTTAAACATATCACCTGAAAGATGGTGCACTTTTGAAACTTGCATTTCAGGCCTCCAGCGAAAATACAAAGAGAGCACCGATGGGAATTGAACCGATGACCAAGAGATCATCCACGGTTCAGCGATAACTCAGTCGCTACCACAAGTTTAACCAACTGAGCTGAGCTGCTCTCAAGCAGAACTCATTAAAGTGAAATATACTTCAGCAGATCTTTTAAGTTTCAAAACAATACCCTGTAATGCTAGTACTTGAAAACAATTATTACTCACTGCATTTAGTGTCTCCAACATCACATCTTTTTCTTCTAAACAACTCGTAGCTTTCTTTTCTAGATTTTCTATTCCTTCCATTGTAAGACTTGTCTGTAATTATAATTAAACAATTAAAAAATCTACTAGATTTTATACAGCTATAAAATAACCAAAGCCATGTAAAACACTAGCTTTAATGCTTACAAATACCAAACTTATAGCATACTACTATAAGATTTTTGTATTCAGAATATTCATATCCTTAATTAGCATATTTGCTCTGGTTTTCCTTATTTATTAGCCAACTGTAAATATATTTTATAATTTATTAGCACAATATTCAAAACATTTTTACAAAGATTTCACAGTAAAATATTGGCATACTCATTTGCATAAGAATATGTATTAATGTTTAAATTCCATGCTTTAATTTGCATAATGACATGGATTTCCAAGTAGTACTTTAGCATAATTATTACCATTTGCAAACCTATTAGCTGTCTATATTTGTATATTCATTTAGATAATTATTCATATTTGTATACTTGTTACATACTTACTTGAACCTCTTTGGTAGATGTCTCTACATGGATTGATTGCAAGTGTTTCTGTTGTTGATATTGTTGTTGCATGTGCATCATATTGCTGCCATCGGCATGGTTACTGTTTGAGCCAGATGGGGACCCATACTATTAAACAATAATAAATATTATTAATATTAACACTTATAAATAGGATGGGCTTACCCTGTTAAGAAAAAAAAAAAAAAACAGGTTATACTTTTGGGAGCAGAAATTGGAATCACATACAAATATCTGCTCCCATTTAAAAAGCCTTGATAAACAAAATTTGTGCAGGGCAAGTTTTTAGTTGATTGGAATACAAAATGTATAGAGGGCCAATTTTTAGTTGTTTTGAACACAAAATGTATGGAGGGCCAGTTTTAGTTGATTGGAACACAAAATGTATGGAGGGCCAGTTTTTAGTTGATTGGAACACAAAATGTATGGAGGACCAGATTTTAGTTGTTTTGAACACAAATTGTATGTAGGGCCAGTTTTTAGTTGATTGTAATTCTTAATGTATGGAGAGCCAGTTTTTTAATTTGGTTGCAACACAAAATGTATAGAGGGGCTGTTTTTAGTTAGTTACAACACAAATATGTATGGATAATAATTCAAGGAGTGGAAGAATGACTGATGGCACCTACTATTGTTACTGTTACATGGGGGGAAGGTGAGCGTGGGTGATTCATCATTGGTCCCACAGCCCGCCCTGGGCTGCCCGTCGCTGACGTCTACAAAATCAAACAGAAACTAATCAGTCAAAATCGTACAGGAATCAAAAGTAGGACGAAAACAAAACAAGAGCAGTGGTGGTCTCTCATTACATCATATTGTTTCTAATTATAGATTGAAGCTGTAACTTGTTAAAGGAGATGGTCTTGGGTTAATATCCATCAACTGCAGTGTCACTTGTTTTATCATGATAAAAAAACAAACAAAACAAAACAAAAGTATTAGACTATTAGAGTTGGTTTAATCAGCATCCTCTAATTAAAAAACTGTCCTATCGGAATGTAGTATGGAATGGACCAGAAAAAGATGTATGTCTAACAACCTATAAGGTTACGTTAACCACTGCACACTCAGTCATGTCTAAGAATGGCTGTGATTTTGTGGAACCGTAGTAACTATATCCAAGAGGCGCTGTTTAGCGAAACACTCTGATGATGTGCAAACTTGGGATGTGAAAGTTCATATAAAATTTTATTAATTATAAAAAAAAGCTTCTTACCCGAAAATATTCATTGATTTTTTTTACCTGCACGTAATTAGAAAGTAAAGTTTAAGTAAATTTCACCTGAATAATAGATTTTACTTATTTTACGTCATTTAAACTTTTCATAATGCATATTTTTTCTAATTTAAAGTGATTTCTCTTGTATTTGGATCTCAATTCTATGTAACTTCGAGAACAGTAATAGAAAACACTAATACTTAAGGCAATTATGAACATACCCTGTATATTATCATGGCTTTCCTGTATTTTACGCTTTCTTTTAGATCGGGAATCCTTCTTGTCTGGTGTTGTCAATGGTATAACCTATAGTAAATATATAATAAACTTTGTGAAATATCTAAAAAATATCTTTATTAGTAATCAAATTTGAATGATATACATTATTGACGAAATATAGTTTGTCACAGACTTAAAGATGAAAATATATTCTTGTTCTACATAAGTCAGAAATCTAAATATTTAATTTTAATGTTCAAGGCATGGTGGTGATGAATACAAAAATGATGATGACCAAAGAAAACTCAATAATTGTACACTGGATAATGAGGATAATGATAATAATGACTAATGCTGACAATGGGGACAAACTGATCAGGATGATGACAATGAGGATGATGATGGGATGATGATGATGGGATGATAATGATACTCAAAAATATGATGATGCAGCTAATACTATAATGATGATGATGATGATGACAATGATGAGGATGATGACAATAATGCCAATGACAATGATGATGAGAATGCCACTGATTATTATTATGATGATGCTTTACTGCAATTAATAATAATGAAAATGGTGCTTATGATAATCATGATGATGAATACTTGACTCCACCTCCAAGTCTCTGTCTTCGTATGAACTTCGACTACTGTTGTTTCCAACACTTAGATTTGTGTCGTCTTTGATGATGACAACAGGCATGCTTTGCCTGCTGGTACCTCCAGACATCCTCGCCTCTAAGAGTTCAATCTTCTGCTGATCCAGCTTACTAAATTCTGCCATCCTGAAACAATCCAATAAAAGACATATTCTTACTAAATTTAAATAATTTCAGAAAAACACTATGCAAATTGTATGGAAGGTTAAATGTGAGGTCATTGTTGAAAATCAACACAGAAATTAGGATTAACCCCCCCCCCCCAGTTAACCAGCAGTGAAGATAAATAAATTCAGAATTCAGGTGAATTATACAAATATTATGCAAGAATAGAGACCAGACCAATTTATGATATTAAGTGAACTGACCTAAACTAAAGTACCTCAGCCTACGTGGTGCTTGGATAATTAAATGTATTCAATTCTTCTTCTTTTTTTTATTTTATTAGAAACAACAATTAAACAAAATTAATGTAACTGTAAATTTATCTCACTGTAGGTACTGTAAGGTGTGCAAGTCTTTAACTTATATTTTTGTAGATCAGCAAATTAGATCATAAATTTGTTCTTGATGGAATCATACAATCAATGTTTTGATATCAATATTATTAATATTATTTATATTATTACAATATTTTATACTTTCTGTTGAACATAATTTTGGCAAATCAGAAAGTTTTAAAATTCAAGGTATAATAATAATAATAATAATAATAATAAGATTTATTAAGCGCACATCTCCACTAAAGTGCTCAAGGCGCTTGTGAAAACAATGAAAAAGCTTATCCTTTTAAACTAAAGGCTACCAGAGAAACAACCATAACCCACATCACTGCTTCCGTTTACCAGCAATTTAAGGTGCAAAGACCGGCTAGTACATAACTCACGGGTGTTCTCAGTTTTGTGGGCATCTAACTAAACAAATTAAAGAACAAAAAACAAAAAAAATCAATTCACAATAAATTAATTTCCTTGAGCAACAAAAAAATAGATGTGTTTTCAGAGCACGTTTGAACAAAGCAGTCGACGAACTTGATCTGGCAAAAGCTATCAACTCTAGAAATGTCAGTCAGATTTCAAAAGACCTAATAATAACCTAGCTATTGTGCCTAAATATAAAATTAAACGATGGACCTGTTCATTTGCGTTTTAATTTAGACTGATGAAGACTGAAGAGATGTCTAGACCCTAGTAATTAATAAGGCCTAGGCAGGAGGATTACCCTTGATTAGACTGCTAAGCCTATGATCTGATCTTGCAATATCAAACATACGCCGTCGGAATGCTCCTAGGCCCCTAGAACTTATCTCAGGCCCTGCGTGCTGGGAATACGCCTACAGAACGTACTATAAAACTACTTTATAGCTTCAGCATGTCCAGCCTACCCTAGGCTCAAGACATGCTGCTGCTGCTACATCATCATACAACATTATATTAGTTGTACTTTATTGTATTTTGTTTGTAATTTTTTGTTTAGTGCTTTTATATTTTTGTTTTTGTATAATTACAAAACTTGATTGGTGTTCAGTTCATTTTTGTATAAGGTGGAGTGAGTGCATTATCTGTTTGGGCTTGTGCCTATTCTCACTCCGGGCTTAAATTGTACTTGTATGATTGCCAAATAAATATTATAACTGTAACATGGTGATTCACGTACAATTGTAAATTATTTTCGAAGGCGATAATTGCCTTCCATACTACATCGTCTTTCTTTTTATCTTTCTCCTTTACGCGGTTCAGTAAAACTAAATTACCAAAGCTAGGTACTGTACTAAAGTTATAAAACTATCAAGATTATAAAATATTTAGGAAATTTGCACTTTGAAGGTATGTTGATTGTTTTTAGAATTAATTTATTATTGTTCGAATGCTAGATTATATTGCACTAGCTAAATATTAAAGGAAGAAATTTGGTGAAAGCCTTAGGCTGCCTAGCCATGTTCATGCAGAACGTAGCGTACATACGTACGCGCGGATAAATGCAAATCAGCTAGGCAGAGTCTCATCGTATAGAATGACGTCCGGTTCGGCCGTACACTTGTTCGGCCGTAATGTATTTGTATGGAACGCCAAATAGGCACAGAGCTGTGCGTATGCTATGTGTGTGTGGTTAACAATAATCTCCCTATTGTAATCCTGTCTCTTATACACTATTGCTACTGTATCCATGATTTCTTGTGGGAAAACATTGGATTTTATTACGTTTGTGTTAGTTAATAATGTTTTTTTGCAAGTTAGTAATACTAATACTTATGATTTAACATTATTCTGTTATTATGCTGATAATCAAACCAATGGATTTTATGATTTTTATATAGCATCTATCGATGTTTATGTTAATATTATTGATACGATTTACATAGTTGCATTTTAATATGTTGATTAATATACTGCTAAACCAATAATCAACCATCTTCCAGGC
>NW_022727435.1:674056-676468 GCF_011630105.1 Anneissia japonica
TAAGGTTAAAAGTGTGGAAAATGTTAATCAACGGCTTGTGACTCCCTGTCCACCGTTAATGAACTGGCATCTCTCTGATGACATACTTAATATACCATTTGCGAACTACATAAGATTAACAAATTTAAGCAATTTATTCATAATTACACATAAAGTTAAAGCAAATGTTAAATGATTTCAAGTTTATTTTATTGCACTAGACTGATGTTTATGTCTTATGCATTGCAGGTTTTTTTTTTCTGATTGGAAAATAAAAGAATTTAAGATCGGCAATGGTGTTGTCATCTTTTTCCTGTTTACATTTGGCGTATTCAGCAGGATTTTCTATCCAGAGACCCCGGTTGCAGTGATCAACGTATTACTTTAGAGCAATGGCAGAAGACTTGGAACAACGTTTGGCGGAGGTGGAAAGTCTCTTGGAAGGCATGAAGGTAGCGATGGAAGCGAAAGATGCTGAATTGTCAGTGGCAGCTGCTCAAGCTCAAGCCTTAAAAAGTGAGGTAGACCATCTTAAAACCATGCAGGGAAATGCTGATGTGGTTGATGTAACTCCACTTGTCTCACCTGCCAACTCAGAATCAACTGTTAGTCAAGGGTCATCTAAGTTAGTGTATTTGTCCACAGGTAGAAAGTTGGAAAGGTTTGGGGGGAGATCTATGTCGAATCATGAAGCTTCGGCGGAAGAATGGGTCGAAGATGCCCAAATGATTATGGAATCCAAGGGTCTAGGGGATAGTGAGAAAGCCTCATTCTTACATGAACACCTCTCTGGGAAAGCCCGGAAGGAGATTTTGGGCAGGGGGGGAGGCCATAAAGAAAAGTCCTAAAGATATATGTGAAATTCTGTGTAAAGTTTTTGGGGACAGGCAATAGCCTACCTCAGTTGCAACAAAAATTCTACAGTTACAAACAGGCAGAAGGTGAAGACCTGGTGTCTCTTTCACTAGAGCTGGTAAACCTACAGTATGTGACAATATAATCCGATTAGATCCATCCTTTTCTCATGCCAGGGAAAATTTGTTGAAGAGTCGATTGGCAGAGGCAGTTCGAGAGGAACATGTCCAGTGTGAGTTGAGGAGGCTCCTCAACGAGCAACCGTCATTGAGTTTCTTTGATTATAGAGACCAAGTGATCAGAATTGTTGGTCAGGACAAATGTAGTACTAAGGTGAGAAGGGAAGCCGTAGTCAGAGCAACCACCGCAGACACCAACCAGCAGGTAACTGACTTACTTAAACTCCAAGGAGAGCAGTTAGCTTCTCAACAGCTGCAGATTCAGACATTATTGAAACGCTTAGATACCCCATCTTCTGGAAACGTCGGGCAGAATACAAGGGTATGCTGGAATTGCAAGAAAGCAGGGCACTTTAAAAGAAATTGTCCCGATGCCAAATATCCCCCTTAACCAGTTTCAGTAGGCGCAGCAGGTGTTTCTCCTTCTTCACAGTTAAACTAAGCAGGGCCCCCACCAAGAGCCAGGTGGTGGGCGACATTGGGAAGGGGAACGGAGGCTCAATTGTGCAAAGGGTAGTTGGAGATTGTCGCCGAGTAAATATAATGTTTGACCAGATCGAGGTCACTAGCCTTATTGATACGGGAGCAGAAGTATCTACCATTACTTACCAATTTTATAGGGACTTTTTAGCAAGTCAACACAAACTTATTGATGTGTCTACTTTTATACAAATTTCAGCATCTCAAGGAGCGGATATCCCTTACCATGGATTAATAGAATTACCTGTTCCTGTTTTGGGCCATGTTTTTCGGCCGTTAGGATTTTTAGTGGTTCGTGAGCCAACAAATCCCATTGTTAGGGCTAGGAAGTTGGACGTACCGGTTCTTTTGGGTTCCAACGTGTTAAGAGATATTCGAGCCTCTTTGGAAAAGCTGTATGGTGCGAACTACAATGAAAAATTGTCCAAGTTTGCTGGTTCTAATTTACTATCTGCATTGCAGATGTACCCAACCCATATAGATACAAGAACAGTTAGAGTTGCTGGTCACCAAGCCATTCTTCTACCAGCTAGAACATTATCGTTAGTAGAAGGTTCCTGCCAGCCAAACACTTCAGGTTGTATGAAATACGCACTCTTAGAACGACACACCAGTCAAGTAGCAGATTTACCGAATGGTGTTGGAATTGGAGCTGCACTCGTGAGTGTAAATGAGAATGGCAAGATTCCAATGCAGGTTGCAAATTTTAGTGATCAAGATATATATATTCAGCCTAAAACACCTATTGGAGTTTTGAAGCCAGCAGATATGGTGCATGATCCGCAATCAAGTGTAGAACTTGACGGGCTAATGACGAAGATGGATGTAGGATATCTTGACCAGAGTCAAAGAAGTAGGTTGAGAGAGGTTATTCATAAACACCAATGCACATTCAGTAAAAATGAAGACGATATAGGTT
>NW_022727435.1:677156-680749 GCF_011630105.1 Anneissia japonica
GGCCTACAACAGAACGTGATCTTCGAGCATTTCTTGGGCTTACCGGATATTACCGGAGGTTTGTAAGAGGGTACGCACAGTTGGCATCACCATTACATGATCTACTAAAAACCCCGATGGTGAATGGTACTCGGACTAGAAAGAAGAGTCGACCTAATCCATTACGTAGCATTGTGGGAAATTGGACAACAGAGTGTGAGAATGCTTTCCAAACCCTTAAGGAAAAACTGACTACAGCACCTGTTTTGGGATACCCAGATTTTCAAAAACCATTTATTCTTGAGACGGATGCTAGTCATCAGGGACTTGGGGCTATCTTGTCACAAATGCAGGGAAAGAATAAGGTTGTCATCGCTTATGCAAGTAGAAGTTTGAAACCAAACGAAAGAAACATGCAAAATTATTCAAGCATGAAATTAGAACTATGGCTTTGAAATGGGTTATTTGCCAGAAGTTTCGTGACATCTTGATAGGTGCACAATTCGAAGTGTTTACAGATAACAACCCGCTCAGCTACCTGCAGTCATCTGCTAAGTTAGGTGCGACGGAGATGAGGTGGACAGCAGAATTAGCCCAGTTTAACTTTACGGTTAAGTATTGATCAGGAAAAAGTAATGCAAATGCGGATGCATTGAGTCGGAAATTGGACCATGGGACCGAACCTTGGACGACTAGACTGGAAGAAGTAACAGCATTTCACCCAGTAAATCCAGTGTTAAAAGATGATACACATGTTCCACTAGAGATCAGAACGAAATTCTGTGAGACTAATCCACTATTTCTATTAAATGCAATTCATACCAGGGCAGAAAAGATAGAACCTCAGACTATCTCACCTTTACCATTCATCTCAACACAAGATCTAATTAAACTTCAATTTGCAGATGAATGCGTCGGTAGACTTCGATTTTATTGGAAAACGCAACACCCACCGACCAAAAGGCAGTTAATGCAAGAGCCTAAGCCTGTGCGAAAGCTCCTAAATAGTTGGAAAAAGATTGTTGAAGAGAATGGTGTGTTGTACAGGATGATACTTGATGGTCATAATGTTAAGCAACTAATACTCCCAAGTACACTAAAAGATCAAGTTTTACGTGCTGTTCATGTCGATGCCGGACACCAAGCACAAGAGAAAACCCTTGCTTTGACCAGGAAGAGATGTTACTGGCCCGGAATGGCCCAGGAAATCATGGACTACTGCAAGAAATGCACGGTGTACTTTGGCCAAAGCAGGGAAGCGGCTGCATTCCTCCATGGGATCTCTCATTGCCACCAGGCCCCTGGAAGTTCTTGCTATGGATTACACTGTTCTTGACCCAAGTAGCAATGGAATTGAAAATGTCTTGGTATTGACCGATGTGTTTACCAAATTACACAGGCGATTCCTACACGAAATCAGAAGGCGTCAACCGTCGCGCGTGTTTAAGTACAGTATGTGATTGGTTCATGAGATTTGGAGTTCCACGACGAATCCATAGTGATCAGGGTCGTAATTTCGAAAGTAAAATCATTCAAGAATTATGTAAATTATATACCATCAAGAAGAGTCATACTACTGCTTATCACCCAGAAGGAAATGGCCAGTGCGAGCGCTTTAACAGAACCTTACATGATCGGTTGCGTACTTTACCACCAGAAAAGAAACGGAAATGGCCAGACCACCTGCCAGCACTTGTATATGCATGTAATTGTACTCCCCATTCATCTACGGGATATTCTCCCCACTATCTCTTATTTGGCAGAGAACCAGTGTTACCTGTTGATCATTTACTTGGTCTTTACACTGAGACTGAAGGAATTGGAGAAGTAGAGGAGTGGATATCAGAGCATCATGAGAGAATGGAGCAAGGTTTTGAAGAAGCCTCCAAGAGGACGGAGTTGAATGCGCTTCGAAGAAGGGTAGCTCGGGATGTCAAGGCTGAAGATGTTCACCTAAAAATTGGGACAAGAGTGTTTCTTCGCAAGAGGAATGTAAAGGGAAGAAACAAAATTCAAGATGTGTGGGATCCTATACCTCACCGAGTAGTTAATCGGTTGGAGACAGGAGGTCATACATATGTGGTAGAATCTCTTCAAGGGGAGCCCATTTGTAAGACTGTACATAGAGGTGAATTGCTTGAGGCAAAAGATCTGCTGCCTGATATTCTCCATGATCCTGTGGTTTACAGATAACAACCCGCTCAGCTACCTGCAGTCATCTGCTAAGTTAGGTGCGACGGAGATGAGGTGGACAGCAGAATTAGCCCAGTTTAACTTTACGGTTAAGTATCGATCAGGAAAAAGTAATGCAAATGCGGATGCATTGAGTCGGAAATTGGACCATGGGACCGAACCTTGGACGACTAGACTGGAAGAAGTAACAGCATTTCACCCAGTAAATCCAGTGTTAAAAGATGATACACATGTTCCACTAGAGATCAGAACGAAATTCTGTGAGACTAATCCACTATTTCTATTAAATGCAATTCATACCAGGGCAGAAAAGATAGAACCTCAGACTATCTCACCTTTACCATCCATCTCAACACAAGATCTAATTAAACTTCAATTTGCAGATGAATGCGTCGGTAGACTTCGATTTTATTGGAAAACGCAACACCCACCGACCAAAAGGCAGTTAATGCAAGAGCCTAAGCCTGTGCGAAAGCTCCTAAATAGTTGGAAAAAGATTGTTGAAGAGAATGGTGTGTTGTACAGGATTTATTATGTGCTGTAAATACAATTATTTGTTCGTAGGCCTAAGATACTTTCCATTTTATTCCATCACGGTCATGCACGAGATGCGTGATTGGTTACTAGGGGAGCTAGTTTATAATTATAGAGGGCGCTACTCCACAGCATATTAACAGCTATTGTTTACCGTTGCACACGGCGTATTATCTACATCGTCCAGTTATTGAGAAGTAGTTAAGATAGTGAAAGTATATTCAGTATTATTGCTGAGTACTGTGATATAATGGCTTTAACTAAATCTTAGTTGATGTATTAACATTTACGGTCATAAAATCAGGGTGATTATAATAAATAAAGATAAGTAATTAAAATAGTGAAGTTGTAGTACTGGTAGTACTGCATACTGTAGGTTGTTATTACTATAACTCTTTACTGAAATTGTTATTGTGTTATTGTTAATGACTTTAAGAGAATTGTTGTTCTTATTCTAAGATGATGATTGATAGGTATATAATTATTACATGGTAAATATTACATAACCAGTGTTAACTATCTACATGATTGTTACAGTGTAGTACAGGTAGCTTATTTTCTTCTATTTAGTGCCATCACTGAGTAGAGTGATCGTACTGTTTGGTTATTGTGAACCTATTGCTCAGGAGCTGCAAAGCCGGGGTAAGCGATGGTTTAAATGTCGTTTCACAAAATCTTGTTATTAATATTGTGGTTGTATATTAATGTGATGGAAGTCTGCTAACTTGTATAATTGATGTAAAATGGAGGTTTCCATGTATAGTAATGATACTATAAAATATATAATATGTAATATGATCTCAACATTTCGTTAAGGTTAAAAGTGTGGAAAATGTTAATCAACGGCTTGTGACTCCCTGTCCACCGTTAATGAACTGGCATCTCTC
>NW_022727435.1:680809-682055 GCF_011630105.1 Anneissia japonica
TCATAATTACACATAAAGTTAAAGCAAATGTTAAATGATTTCAAGTTTATTTTATTGCACTAGACTGATGTTTATGTCTTATGCATTGCAGGTTTTTTTTTTCTGATTGGAAAATAAAAGAATTTAAGATCGGCAATGGTGTTGTCATCTTTTTCCTGTTTACATAACAAACAAAACATACAATGTCGGCGCGGAGGACACAGTTACACCATGGAGGTAGTTTTTGAACTATTTATAATATATGATGGAAGCGTTGGCACAGCGGTTGAGGCTCGGACTCTCAACTTCTTAGTCAGAGCATGGAGGTATTATTGAGAAGGAGATCACTCGGCAAAGCCACGCGCACGCAGCGCTATGCAAATGAACCAAGATCAAAGTTGCCGCAGCGCGTAAAGAACGTTTGCGCGATGCCTTTGAAGTCCCATGTGTTCCCTGCCATCAAATTTTCAGCAGGCATAGTGGACCAAAAAATTGAACATGACAAAATGGAGAGCACCTTCTTTTCTCAATGCGCACTACATACTGTCAATCACTATGGCTGCGCAATCTTTTCTATTTTGAAGCTGATACATCTATCTCTCATAAAATATCAAACATACAGTATTAATATTTTCCTCCAAGAAAAGTTTCGAACATTTACATGACCTATAAAAGTATAGTATATTTCAACTTCAATTTTCATAAATTGGCCAAAATTCGCCAATTCTAATTTTAACAGATATTAATTAATAAATGATTAAGGATTATAATAAACTAAGTCATTTTAGCGTTAACGAGGGTTAACTATTCGAAAAAATGAATCCAAAATCTGAGTATTTTTCAGTTTTACGCTGACTTAGCTTTATAGTCGAACCAGTCAATGTTTAGACAAAATTATAATGAACACAGAAGTAATTTTAACATAAATATTTTACGGAATCCGTTCCTGAAATATACAAATACTGTAATAACATACCAAAAGCCCGAAAAAATCTAATCAGGGGAATATTGTTCATTATAAAGATATTTAATGGGTTAAAATCAAACGTTTTATTGCACAACTGCTCTGCTGGAAGCGTATAAATGCATGTCATTGCCAAGTTGTTGCTAACGAAAAAATGTGAATTATAGCAAAGATACTAGAAATACAAGATAGAGTTCTCGCATTGTAAAAATGAGGCGGAAGTCGTGCCCAACGTAGGCGGCGCCCTTCTTTTTAACCATGCAAGTTTCCTATACTTCGTGCCCAACGTACAGGGCGCCCTTC
>NW_022727435.1:682266-685508 GCF_011630105.1 Anneissia japonica
GCTGTATTGTTGTTTTATTCTTTACTGATTCATGATTATGCTTTAATTGTTTTGTGTATTATTTGGATAATAGCAACGATTTCTACCGCCACCAAGGAGGTTATGTATTCACCAATGTCACTGTCTGGGTGTCTATTCCAGTTTGTTTTTATATCTAGTATCTTTTGTTGAGAATAAATAAAATACGCGACAACTTGGTAACGAAAGTTTGGCACAAGTTTTTTTAGATCCAGCTGTAGGGGGCGTCCCATTTTTCGTATTCCCACCATGCATTTCGGTGGAACACGGTGGAACACTTTTTTTGTGTGGAGAACTCTATCTTGTATTTCTCACAATGTAAGTTATCAAATGTCTGGGTCATCATTAAGTGGTAGCGACCATGTTGATGTCTGAAACCGAAGCATAAATGACGTCATCTTCGGTATTTATCGGTATTCCAAGGTCAAATTTAAGACACCGTGGCAAGGGGTCACCAGTCATCAGTTATCGATAATGCAACACAATTCCGGTTTTATATTGATTTTCATACTTCCATATATCATCGTGCGACGATGTACATCTTAAGTACCATCAATTTTTTTTTCTTTATACAAATAAGTTCATTTTTAAACAGATGCCTATTATCATCTCGGGGAGGCAGAAAAGTAGATACTCCAATAATCCTGTTTCCTTTGCAGAGAGCACGAATTTTATTATATGGGTTCCCCATGGACCTTTA
The DNA here is from genome assembly GCF_011630105.1 of Anneissia japonica. Lineage (NCBI taxonomy): Eukaryota > Metazoa > Echinodermata > Crinoidea > Comatulida > Comatulidae > Anneissia > Anneissia japonica. The sequence continues at coordinate 682,985 of NW_022727435.1, forward strand.
TTTATGATTTATTTAGTTATGATTAAATCATCATCTTGTTCTTGATTGCGAATTCTATGGTGGATGTGCTTTAGCTATAAATGCACAGTTTTGTAGTGTGTACCATATTTGCATGTGTCGTGCGAGTCAAGGAAAGTGATTGCTGGTATTTGACTGTTTAGGCCAAATAAAATTTATTGTTAGTTTCAGGTCCGGGATTTGAAATTATTTTTGCTGAGGGTATTTACTATTTGCTTTTTACTATACTAATGGTAAACATGCTGGTACGGTAAATAATAAAAATAGTTTTTTTGAAAAATAGCAAATATTTTTTTTTCATGAGGCGGCTCCAAAATTAAGATGAGGATGGGGACGTGAAACTAGCAGTTATTTTTATTTGGCCTTATAATAATTTAATCCCAGTTCCTACTATTGAATTGATGGCGTACACGACATTTCACTTCTTTAGTGACTTAAAACGTTCTAAGTAATCCATATTCATTTATTTATTTGATCTTTTATTCATTGTTCAGTCATTTTTGTTTTTTAGGTAATTCATTCATTTATTTTTGCTGAGGGTATTTACCATTTGCTTTTTATTATACTAATGGTAAACATGCTGGTACGGTAAATAATAAACATAGTTTTTTTGAAAAATAGCAAATTTTTTTTTCATGAGGCAGCTCCAAAATTAGGATGAGGATGGGGACGTGAAACTAGCAGTTATTTTTATTTGGCCTTATAATAGTTTAATCCCAGTTTCAAATACGGAATTGATGGCGTACACGACATTTCACTTCCTTTGTGACTTAAAACGTTATAAATAATCCATTCATTTATTTATTTGATCTTTTATTCATTGTTCAGTAATTCTTGTTTTTTGGTAATTCATTCATTCATTTATTTATTTAATCTTTCATCATTCATTCATTTTTTTATTCATTCATTCATTCATTCATTTTAATTCATTCATTCATTCATTCATTCATTCATTCATTCATTCATTCATTCATCCATCCATCCATCCATCCATTAATTTTCTATTCATTTTTGGCCCCTTGGGAGTTACGAGTCTTCAAAAAATAACCCCGGTTTATTTCCAAGCAATATTGAATGAGTACTTACACCTCTGGTATGAAAAATTGCCCACTTTACGTTACACGGGGACTGGCAATACCATAACAGATCATCAATCAAATAGTAATAGTTAACAAAGTCAAGTTCGTGTAGGGTACTGTTTATCCAGGGCTAAAATCACTAGCTCAAGTGTCCGACCTCATAGTATTTTTGTAGTACTGATGTGAAATAAATAAATTCGAAATGAGAAAACACATTCTAAAATGACGCCTGATAACACAGTTAATTAGCTTGACGCTCTTACTCAGGACATTTTTTGTTTACTTGTTATCTTGTATCGTGATACCATAGAGCTCTGATTAGTTCTATGCTGATACAAAGCTTAAACAGTATAGCGCCATCTAGAATAAGGTTCCGGGGAATTCCCAAGTTATTTTCTCTCTGTTCAGTCGGACCCCAGCACTTTAGTACTCCATTTTACGATTCAAGGCTGGGGTAAGGTACAGTGCGTAGGCCCTTTTCTTGTTTAAATTAAGTGTTTTAGTCGGCATAATGCAAAAATGTTGTATGGTAATCAAGTTTGTTATTGAAAGAGGTTCTTCTGAATGGTTTCATAAGCCAATTTTGGCTGCTGACGAAACAACACAGAGGCGTAGCCGCGCAAGCATATTTATAGGCCCTATGTTCATATATAGAACTCAGATCGACAACTATGATTTTATTAGGCCAACTCAGCGCGGCCATTTTCTGTGATGCTTATGCTATTAGTGATACGACCTTATTAAGTTATTTACTCACCTCTTGCTCTTGTGTGAACCAAGCCAATGGGATTATTATAATTTACACATGCTGGATACTTCCTGTGCTTTTATAAATACTAAAAAATAGACGGAAATGCATTAGAGCTAAGTTCATTGCCTTTTCTTTATTTCATTGGCATTAGGCCTACAGAGGGGACACGATGGTGTGATTGTTTTCGGTTCCCCCTCTTATGATCCAGCATCCGAGTCCTCACCTTTTGATCACAGAAATTATAAAGGTCGTCATTTAGTAAAGGGAACCCCCCCCCCCCCACTTTTGTTGATTTTTTAAAGGTTTCATAATTTCACAACCAAGAAGGGCGCATCTGTTTCGAAATTCTTGGGGTTGGGGAGTGGGGAGAGATCAACCGTGATTCCACACCCGAATATGAGAGAAATAGCACTTCTAGATGGCCGGAGATGACACTCTTTTTATAGGCCATAGTAGAATTCATTATCATATCTAAAAAATGAAGCTCCAACAGATTCCCCATGATCTTTATCAGAAACATTTAACACTTGTTTCATTGGCATCATAACATTATACAGATATCTAAGTTAGAGACTATCTAATTAAAGACAACCTCCAATTAAAGACCACTTTTTTTTGTGGTCCCGACCGAATAAATTCAAATCAAATCATGCCTTTTGTTCAAATTAGACCAAAG
>NW_022727435.1:686277-689656 GCF_011630105.1 Anneissia japonica
TGAATTCATTTCTATATATATATATATACTTGAAGTATATAAATATGTATATATATAGGCCTATATATATTATATATATGCATATATATATGTATATATATTATATACATGTATAAAGTACCATACAGTATTAAACATTTTCTCCAAAAGCAGAGAAATAACATTTTTGCTAAATTATTTTGACTACGTTCATTTGTTAACAAACCAAAATATTTCTGCTGTGTGGCGTTGTTATAATAATATTTTCCCAAATAAATCTCACGAAGATTACTATGAACACTGTAAAACAAAGTGGAATTCATTTTCTAAACAGTTAAGTTAATAGCTTGCAAAGCTTATATGAATCTACTTTGCTAAAGGAGTTAGCATTAAGACATGTTTAATAAAATATATGTTTGATAAGATATATTGTTGTATTCTAATTTTAGACACAGATTTTTACGATGATGATCATCACTGACTGGTGGTGACAGTGTCTGTAGCAATATTTTGTTTTGTAGATTTTTGAAGATATATTAGATATGATAACTGGTGGTGACAGTATTTGTAGCAATAGTATTTTGTAGATTGTTTTTAGCTCTACTAAATATGACAATAATATTTTCACCCATTATAATGCCCCTGGCGACGACCCATGGTCCAAAGGAGGAGAGAAAAAAATTCTAATTCCATTTCGCTTACTACCTGGGATGGCGTTTTGAATCAATCACTTATATTGCAAGACTTTAAAAACCCTTCCCCCTCTCCATTTTAGAGCCTGGTTATTGATATTAAGTTATCTTGTTTTGCAGAAATGACAATAGAAATTTAACAGCAAGAGTTTAAAAAAAAGAATAATTATGGATCGTGAAGACGAACTTCTAAGATCCCAATATCAAACTACCTGGGATGGCGTTTTGAATCAATCACTGATATTGCAAGACTTTAAAAACCCTTCCCCCTCTCCATTTTAGAGCCTGGTTATTGATATTAAGTTATCTTGTTTTGCAGAAATGACAATAGAAATTTAACAGCAAGAGTTTAAAAAAAAGAATAATTATGGATCGTGAAGACGAACTTCTAAGATCCCAATATCAAACTCTTAAGGATTTAGGATTATTCAATGAACCAATAGAGCGATATGTTAGTAGGAACGAAGATGATGGGTACTTATGTGATACACAGCAAGATAGTAAGCCTAATCAAGTCGACTATCAGGGAAGCCCAAAACGGTACGATTCAGAGGAATACCTCTGTGACACACAGGACAATGCTAGGGCTTTCTATCACTCTCCACCCCGTTCTCCAGTTAATGATTTCCGGTTTAAATCTCAGCAATCAGATGATGATAATGGTTATACGTCACCAGACAACGATTCTGATAATGACGATGACCTACGACCACATAGTCCAAATCATGCGTATGATTCTGACGAAAGGACTTCATCTTTGACCCATGCCAGACACTTTCCTCAATCATACACCTCACCAGAATGCTCCCCGTTACAACCGCGGAGAAATTCAAAAGCCACTTCATCATCAGTGATTAATGATGACTTGGATGAAGAGGACCTGTACAGTCCTAGTGCCGACAATGATCCAGCGTTTGATGCTAAACTGATTCACAGGGCTGTTGGTCTGGACCCTTTTCCAGTTGGAAAGACTGGTCTACCAATTAACTGGACCGAGTCAGCTTTAGCTTTCCATAAAGTAGTTGAACTCCATGCTGGCAATCTAGAATTCAATCAAATATATTCCACTATTGATGATGCTGGTATTACTGTAGAGAATATCGAACGAATTGAAAACAAATCCCTTCTTGATAAGTTTCTATTGGAAATCGATCATATGAAAAAAAGAAGAAAGTGTTCTGACGAAGGTAAAGTTCGAAATGAAGAATTTTTAAAGATCTTAATCGTAATAGCATCATAATCTGTCTCTTATACACATCTAGATGTGTATAAGACCGTATATAATGTATTTATGGACCTGCTCACTTTTAAAAGCGTATCATACTGAATATAAAATCGGAATTGTAACATAAACAAGAAACAAAATAATCAATAAGTATAAATTGTGTCATATTCAGTACAGGCAATACTGAATGCAATAGTTGCAGTTTTATATTTCTACGCTGTAATCATAAGCCAAAATAAATAATTAATAACGAATAATGATATTGTGTGTGATTAGATTTGAACATCGTGTACTTGTTTCATGGTACTTGTGCAAAAAAGGAAGTCCTTACCGAGGAAGGCCTAGATCAAAGGCTGGCCCGCCCGGGACATTTTGGAAGGGGGATTTATTTCAGGTAGGTAGCATGTCATTAATTTCGGTAGTTAATGATTTGTTGTATATAAGATTCTATGTGACAAGTGATTTACACATATATGGGCATGATAATGTCAGATCGTAATGTAATGGATCAAAACATAGACTGGGGATGGAATTTGATCGACCCTCCGAGTACCATACAGATACTCTTCAAACCTAACTAAACCGCCCTACAAACTGTATAATTATAGTGATATTGATAATTGATGATGTATTTTCTCAAATTAAATTGTTCATCTTTCAATTCAGTGATAACCCTCGGAAATGTATGGAATATATAATGCGCAAGAAGAAAGAAGGTCAATCCGGTTATATAATCATGTGTCGTGTTTTACTTGGTCATGTAAAGGTATATACTGTATAAGTTTTAAACGTCTTTAGACATTGAACTTTTTAAATAGAATTATTTTGTGTTAATAAAGATAACGTATTAAGGACAGTCAGTATATCATGCTTATTAAATGTGGTTTTAAAATATATATGATATATCTCGAAAAGTAACTACAAACTGTTTAAATTCAAACTTATGAATAATTGTATCCAATATTTTTGTAGTTATATTTTTCATTTTATTTAAATACTGTATTGATAATTGAGCTCAAATTCTATGTAATTTATGGAAACCATTTTTTACTTTGTTAACATGCAGGATTGAAAGAATGGGAAAGATCATATAGCTAGATAACGTTATAATACTATTGTATTGCAGATATATGATGATGGCAAACAAGATAAAACTTTACTGCGGGAGCCAGAAATAGAGCAGAGCAAACAACGATATGACTCTGTCAAGGTAAATTTTTTTTTAATTGAATCCTCGACCTCCAGTTGGCAAACCGCTCATTAACACATTTTAACTATCAAATATCTATTTCATATCCATAAATTAGTTAAACTTGCCTAAGCCGACTTTGCCTAACTCGAATAATTTCTAAGTCGATCTTATTTTACAGGCCAAACTGTTGTGTTTTCCATTAATTAACGATCTATAATCGAATTTTATCCAAGTCGAACAATTTTTCTATGCTATTTTGAATTCGGCAAGTTCAACTTAACTTGAATGATG